>NC_081415.1:679033427-679333427 GCF_030272615.1 Cryptomeria japonica | reverse complement strand
CTAGACACATGAAGTACTATCCTTGATTGCAGATCAATAACAAGCCATGGTTTTGGACTGATGGATGAGTGAATGTAGTGAATGTGATCACAACAAGTCTGAAAGACAATGGAGCCATAGCCTTTACGAGTGGTTCTTGTTTGCCAAGTTTTCACCATAGCACTTACCCAAGGTGCCATCGGAGTGGTTGTTCACCGTTTGGATGCATGATTTTTCTCTACTTTGATGTTTTTGTATTTTCTTTAGGACATTTATCTGAATGTTTTTGGTGTTTTTCCCAATATGCATGGGAGCCTGATGTTCTGTGCAGCTCATGTATAAAACCGTTTGAGGTGCATGCTGTTGATCGGATCTGCTAGTATTTCTCCTTCTGAAGTAGCCAACTGATATGCCCTAGACCCAAATACAACAGTGATAACATATGGACCTAGCCAATTTGATTAAAACTTTCCTTGATGTTCTCTATTTGGTTGGTTACGAGGATTTTCCCTAAGAACAAGATCACCTACCTCAAATGTACGAGGTCTAACTCGGTGATTATAGCTCCTGCTCATGCGTTGTTGATAGGCTTTGAGGTGGTT
The DNA here is from genome assembly GCF_030272615.1 of Cryptomeria japonica. Classification (NCBI taxonomy): domain Eukaryota; kingdom Viridiplantae; phylum Streptophyta; class Pinopsida; order Cupressales; family Cupressaceae; genus Cryptomeria; species Cryptomeria japonica. The sequence continues at coordinate 679,332,846 of NC_081415.1, read as the reverse complement.
GTATGCAGCTTGTCATTTCTCATAAAGTAGCTCTAAGTCCTAAAGACGTGCTACTTTGTATGCTTCATCATCTATAAGATTATGCAAGGAAACCCGTAGAGATGGTATCTCAACCTCAATAGGTAAGTTAGCTTCAACACCATAGACTAGTGAGTAGGGAGTTGCGCGTGTAGGGGTTCGAATGCTAGTTCAATATGCTCATAGTGCTGGATTCAATTGAACATGCCAATCACAGTCGGCATCATTGAATGTTTTCTTGAGGATTCTTAATATGTTCTTGTTTGACGCTTTGGCCTGACCATTGCCTTGTGGGTAATAGGGAGTGGAAAAGCGGTGTTGGATGTGAAACTTCTCACAAAGTTCGTGGACATCTTGATTTTTGAAAGGAAGCCCATTATCTATGATGATAGACATGGGTACACCATACCGACAAATGATGTAATTAAGGATGAATGAGGCAATCTGCTTGTTGGTGACTTGGGTAAGTGGAACAATTTTGATCCACTTTGTGAAGTACTCGGTGGTGGTAATAATGAATTTGTGGCCATTGGATGAAGATGGATGGATTTTACACACAAGGTCAAGTCCCCATTGACAAAAAGGCCATGGTGTTGTGATTGGTTGCAATTCCTGTGTTGGTGCATGTATCAAATCTTCATGAACTTGGCATTTCTTGCATTTTCTGACAAAATAGTAGGAGTCTTTTTCCCTGAATGGCCAATAGTATCCAGTGCGCATGAGTTTCTTGGCTAGTGACAGACCGCTTGCATGAGTTCCAAAAATTCCTTCATGTACCTCTTCTAAGGCCTTTGTTATCTCATCCTGTTCCAGAAATCGAAGGAGAGTACCATCAAGACTGCGTCAGTATAGGGTTTTAGCAATAATGGTATATCGAGCGGTTTGGTGAATGAAGGTTTTATGTTGGTTATTCAATTGGTCAGGAGGAAGAGTGTGATCTCAGAGGTAGGTGTATAAATCATTGTACCATGGGGATTCAAAACCGATAAGGCAACATATCATCTCAGATTTGGGGATATCATAAGCGGGAATCCAAAGATGTTTTACCAAGAATTCTATGGAAGATCAAGGAGAGATGCAATGGTAGCCATAGCATTAGTAGCTCGATTCTGATCTCTGGGTATCTACTCAAAGGTGATAGTAGTGAATGATGTTTTTAATTTGTCCACCATTTGTTTGTGCGACATGAGTTTTCCATCCTTGGTTTGCTATTCATCTGTTGCTTGTCGAATGACTAGTTGGGAGTTGCCATATACTTGTAGTTTTTGTAACTTCCATTGTATGGCTAGCTCGAGTCCTATGATCAAGGCCTCATACTCTGCTATGTTGTTTGTGCATGGAAATGTGAGCCTATAAGACTTCAGGATGCTATCACCTTGAGGTGTGATAAACAAAATGCCTACCCCTGAGCCATGCCTAGTGTAAGAACCATCAAAGTATAATTTCCATGGTTGTGCTACTATAATCATGAAGATTTCTTCATCTATTGAAAATGAGAGGTGCATCGGCCAACTGATCTAAAATAACTTGACCTTTGATAGCCTTACGGTCCACATACTCAATGTTAAATTCACTTAGAATCATCACCCATTTGGCCAAGCAGCCTGTCAATGCTGCTTTACCGAGTAAGTATTTGAGTGGATCAATCTTTGCAATTACCTATACTTTATGTGTTAACAGATAGTGCCTAAGTTTAGTGGCTTCCAAGATTACTACTAGGCAAGCTCGCTCAATAGGTGTGTAATTGAGTTCATAGACAACCAGTGTGCGAGAGATGTAGTAAACAACATACTCTTTCCCTTTTGCATTGTGTTGTGCCAATAGTACACCCAATGCTGTATTTGTTGTTAACTTGTTGATATATAGAGTAGTAGAGGCTTACTTGGATCTAGTGGGATCAACAATGGTGTATTCATGAGATAGACTTTAAGCATATGGTATCCTAGTGAAAGCGGATGTTCTTGTGTAACAGGTGTGTAAATGGGTGACACTTATCTTCCAATTGTGCAATGAATCTTTGGATGGATTGTAGCCATCCTTGTAATGTCCTTAGCTGACTGATGTTCTTTGGTGGTGGCATGTCCATGATTTCTTTGACCTTTGCAGGATCAACCTCAATACCTTTACTTGAGATAATGTATCCTAGAAGTTTCCCTAAGGTTACTCCAAAGACACATTTCTTTGGGCTGAGTCGAACATGATATTGTTCTAGTCTATCAAAGATTTTCTCCAATATTTCTAGATGACCTTCTCTTGTTAGTGATTTTGCCAATAAGTCATCAATATAATATTCCATTATAGTATGCATCATGTCATGGAAGATGGTGGTCATTTCTCATTGATAGGTCGCTCCTGCATTCTTTAGAGTAAAAGACATTACATTCCAGCAGTATGTTCCCCATAGACATGTGAAGGCCATCTTATGTTGATCCTCTAGTGTGATCTTTATCTGATTGTACCTTGAAAAGCCATCCATGAGGGAAAGCATGGCATGCCCTACTGTTAGGTCCACTATTATGTCAATGTTTGGTAGGGGGAAGTCATCTTTAGGAAATGCTTTGTTCAAATCTCTAAAGTCAATACAGATACATATGCCCCCATTTGGTTTGGCGAAAGGCACAATATTGGATATACAATCTGCATAATCATTTGGTCTAATAAAACCAACATCTAGGAGTTTTTTAAGTTCTGCTTTGACTAGCACTGCAATCTGAGGATGCATCTTGTGAAGCTTCTGCTTGATAGGTTTGGCTCCTTCTGTGATGGTGAGGTGATGCACGACTAAATTAGGATCAAGCCCAGGCATGTCTGCATATGACCATGTGAAGTTGATCAAACACTTTTGGAAGAACTCTACAAACTTAGGTTGTTCCTCTGGAGTTAAAAGAGAGGCTATATGTATGTGGTGAGGAGTTTCAAGAGTCCCTACGTTGTATTCGTTTGTCTCTTCAATGAGAATTGTTGATCATTCCTGTTGTGTACTAGAAGGGAGAATGTCAAACCTTTCATCCTCCGGCACCCCAAAGAGGTTTTCACCATTGGATACACTCTTTCTTTTTACTTTTGTGGGATCAAGCAGTGCCACAGTGTGGTTTTCACTGGAAGATTCATGTTTTATTGTTATATTTTTGCAGCTGAAAGGTTTGGCATCCACCCCAAAGTATGTTGTGCTATTAAGTTTAATGGCGAATCTAGCTTTGTGATCCCCACTTGGTATGTTATCCTGTAGTTCCAAAAAGTCAATGATCGCCTTATCATTTTGGAAATGGTGAAGACATGGGGGATTAGGTTGGTTCCATTCAATGAGTTCAGGATGGATAATGGGCATTACCTCATCGATTAGGTTAAGTTTGTTAGATGTGTCAATGAGGGTTAAGACGTTATGGTGAAGGTTGTTGATGGTACTCTCCTTGTTAGAATCAGGCGTAGGATGTGACGTAGGGTCTGTGGAAGATGTTTCCAACTTAGGAACCCAAGAGGTCTTTATCTGTGCTTCTATGTAAATAGGGATGTCTTTGCGGGGTGGAGGTAGTGATGTGTCTTCCTTATCTGAAGTATTAAGTTGGATGGAATCAAATTTCGACTCATGTGAGTCAGTCTCTGAGTCACTTTCTAGTAGCCGGTTACTGTACCATACTAGGATATCCTTTGAGTTAAACACTGTAGGTGTGATCGGCTGATGTACCATCATAGATGAAATGATTGGTGCTGCAGGAAGGATTATGGGGATCAATGAATCTGATACGAGGAGTATTGGTAGTGTTGACTTTGCTACTTCTACTGGAATTGTCGGTGTTGTAGATACTGATGTGGGTTCTGATAGAGTTGTTGCTACTAATGGTGCTATTCATGTTATTGTTGCCACTGATGGGGTTGCTGGTTGGATTGGTGGGATGATCGGTGTTGTAGATGGTTGTGCTAGGATTTTTAGCCTTAATGGTGTAGTTTCTATGGTGTTTGATGCTACTTTTATAATCAATAGTGACATCTTTGTAATAGGCTAATATAGTGGTTTTTTGGGTTTCCCTTTCAATATGAGCTTAGGAAGAATCTCCTTTTGAAAGCCTAGGCCAGTGTTATCTTTGGGTTTTAATTCCGGTTGCAGCGGTTCATGTCGTCCTTGCTTGCAAGGTCCCAAAGCACTCTGACCATCATAACCCATTCTTTGCATAATGAGAAGGCCTTTTCCATACTGATCTATGGGAAGCTTAGCTTGTGGAATATCAGTGGTGATGAGATCTTTATAGATCCATTCTGTTAAGTTCTTATCTCTGGTCTCTTCTTCTTGACTCTTTCCAAGGATGAATGGCATCAAAGTACATGCTGGTTTGACTAGTGGCGTTTGAAGTAATCGTTGAGGTTTGCCATGTGTTCTAAGAGAAGTAGGCATTTGTCCAACACAAAATAGTTGGCTCAAATTGTACTCTCCAAGACCTTCCTCTGCTATCTTCATCTTGAACTTTTCTTGCTTGGGTATAGTGGTGTTTGAACTGGAAAGAGAGGCTGGACTTACGTATGATGTGGAGGAGATGGCTTCTCTATTGTTGGGAGCGATAATCTCTGGTTGGTGACTTATATTATGACAATATGCAAAGGGGTTTTCATCACCCAGGATTATGATTTCTAGACCATTATGCGGGAACTTGATACATTGATGGTAGGTGGATGGAACGACTTGCATGGCGTGTATCCAAGGTCTTCTTGACAATAAATTGTATGGCACAAGAAGGTCCAAAACTTGACAGATGATGTGTTTCACCACAGGGCCCACTCGAATTGGAAGCACAAAAACTCCTTTGGATGAACGCTTTGCATCATCATAGGCTTTGATTGTGATCTTCTTGTGGGGATTCACTAATTCAGTTGCATATCCCAAAGCTGTGACTAATTGCAGCATACAGTTATTTAAGCTTGCTCCATTATCAATCAAGACTCACTTGATCCTATGTTGGTTGATAAACCCTTCAATATGGAGTGAGGCATTGCGAGGTTGCTGGAAGGATGAGTTGTCACTTTCAGAGAAAGTGAGACAAGGTGATGATCTTAGGTTTCCAACCATAGCTTGGAACTGATCTGTATTTAGGTTTGCAGGGACTGACACCTCTTGGAGAGCTTGATCCAAAATTGTTTTATGGGATGGAGATAGGCGCAATAGCTCTAAGATAGATATCAGTGCGGGTGTTTTGTCTAACTATTCCACAAGGTTATACTGCTTTGGGATAGATGGGGTGCCTTTTGGAGTTGTTTTATGGTAATCTTGCCGCGACGTGTAACAACATTGCAAGTGGAGCTGAGATTTTTGATGGTAATAGTTGCAATTTGTTCACTAGCATCATATAGGTGATTCATAGAGTAATTATATGCGGCTTGCGTATAATCAGTAGTATCTGTTTTTCTCCCTGAAGTGGAAGGACCCCTTTGGTCTTGTGATGGAAGTGGATTTTTAAACATGAGATGATCATTGTTTGTTGTCTTTGGGTCATGTCCTTCGATTTCAATTTCACCTCGACCAATAAGATCCTGAATAAGATCTTTCAATCTGTGACAATTGCTTGTCTTATGCCCTTTCCCTTGATGGAAATCGCAATGTTCAGTATCCCTCCACCATGAAGGTTTGACTTGAGGTTCATAATTTGATGTTTTGGGCAAGGTCACTAGATTTTGAGAAACCAACTGATGTAACACTATTTCGATGGGTTCCCCTAAGGGAGTGTATGCTCATTTTGGTTTAAAATTTTGTTGATGTTGTTTGGGTTCCTCTTGAGATGTGTTGCAGCCTTGATTTGGAGGAGCAATTGTGTTATTCTTGGGTGGGGGGTTCTGTCCTACAAATCGAACCACAGGTTGTGCACTTTTGATAGTTCTTGCATCCACAACCCTGTCGTTGACGACGTTATTATTTTTGTTCCAGAAGTTAGGTTTGTCCCTATTGAAGCGCAGGCGATGGCCATCCTTTGGCTCATTATATATCTTGATAAGCCCTTTTTTGATGAGAGCCCACTCACATTTTAAGCCTTTGGTGATCATGTCATTGAAAGAGTTTGTGTCTTTTACGTCTAGGTGAATATCCATTTCATCATTTAAGTTGGAAATAAATTTTTCCACTAGTTCTTGTTCAGGTAACTAAAGAGAATGTCTGCTAGACATTTGACGCCATCATTGCAGAAAAACTAAAAAATAGCTCACCTGGTTTTTGTTTAGTGTTACATAGATCAGCCATTGTGATATCACGTTCAATGTTGTGTGAGTAATGTGCCTAGAATTTCTGGATGAGTTCTTCAAATGTCCTAATGCCACCTGGTAATCGGGAAAACCATGATGTGGTTGTTCCTCCCAAGCTTTGGGGAAAAAGTCATATTAGGTATGTGTCTTCGTATGCCACTTTGAGGCAAGCTAAATGGAATTCTCTAACATGATCACAAGGATCTCCTTTTCCTCTATACTTTTCAAACTTGGGTGTTTCACACCCTCGTGAAAAAGGTGGCATATGAAGATTCCTATCAAAGGGATAGGGACAAATGTCATTAAGTGAAAATTGATTGGTTTTTACACCGCTATGAAGTTGTTGGGTGAGATTTTTGACTTGTTGCCACAACATGTCTATTTCATTTGGAGGGGGAGGAGGTGGGGGATTACCTTGATGAAGGTTATATCTGATGTGATCTTGACCTCTTTCATCCTCATTACGACTTTGGCGTTCTGATGCTTCTCTTAGTTGTGCAACATCAAAGTCAGAGGGTAGTTTAGCCCCCCCTTGAGCAAGTCTTTAAAAGTGAGCATCAACATTGCTCCTGAGTATTTCATCAAAAATTCTATTAAAGAGAGGGTTGTGTTGTGCCCTTTCTATTGTTGCAGGAGGAGTACTTGGATTTTCATCATTTGCGTTTCCTCCAAGGGCTTCTTGGAATTCATTAAGATATTCCTACTCTTCCTCTTCAATTTCTTATTGTCTAGACCTAGATCTGGTATGAGCCATTTTGTTTGCAAGTTTTTGTTGAAGTTTGATGAAAATGATGATGAGTTGGTGATGAAATGAAAGATTGATGTTTGGTGAAGTGCTTTGCATATGAATCTCTAGCACTAAAGGTATATGTTACCAAAGTTCTTTCTTGAATTGCTTGTTGTGTTGGGTTGACAAAGTTTGATGTGATAAGGTGTAGAGGATTCTGAGATGTATTACAGACGTAACTACCTAGTAATGAGAGGATGCACTCATAGACTAGTTTTAACCTGCGTAGAAATATCTGTTAGGATGAGTTTATCCTAGATGTAGAGACACTCTAAAAGTGATGTGTTGTGTTTGATTCAAGCAATATTGAAATAGAGCTTAGGATAAAAACCTTTTAATGTTTTGAGAGTTGGAATGGGTTTGATGAGATGTGAATGTGATAATGGATGAGATGTTCAACTTCAATAGAAACTTTGTGTTAAAAAAGGAACAAATTCTTCCTCTGCTTGTTTAGGGGTTGGTGGTTCTATCCTAGCTAAGTTATATGTGATACAAATATCTGGAAAGAAAGCAAGATTGATCTTGCCTCCCTTATTTTTATGATAACTCAAAGCTCTGTGGTTTAATGATTCAAGATCAAATTCGTTTGATTTCCCTTAAAGGTAAAGATGCATGTGACGTAAGAAGGTTCTATGAGAGACAAATATTTGTCTATTAAGATAGAATAATTTCCCCCTTTCGATAAAAGCCTTTGAGCTAAATGGTCTTTTCTTCAAGTTGATGTGTTGATGAAGATTCTTCTTTCTCAAGATGTGAAGAATGGTCATATAGTTCGATACTTTTGATTTATTGCTTTTTGTTTTTTATCTTCTATGTTTTTGAAAATGTTGGTGTTGGATGAATACTTGTTTTGGATTTTGGTTTTTATGATGTTTCTTTGACAAGAAAACAAAGCAAGTAGACAAACACAAGAATGTTGCCTCAAAAGGCACAAGTAAGTATGGGTCTAGATCAACCCAATCTTTGGACTTTTTATGACTCTTTCCTCCAAATGTATTTTAGGTGTTTCCAAAGCCTGAAGTCGGCTCAATTTGCACTGGTCTTGACTCAAAAATGAAAATACTTCAAACACTTTTTATGCCTAAGGTCAAATGGCCAGTTGCGATAATTTCAGCCCACATCTTGATATTTCTTCGACTTTGGTACTACATACCTTATGAATCCTGTCGTGGTAGGTAAGGATGTGATATACCAAGTCTTGCGTGAGCATAACAAATAGATGATCCCTATGATGGGGGAGTCACCACTTTTATCTAGCTACAAGTAACCTTTCAAAAAGCTATGTTTCTACTCAAGGAAATATGTATAGTGAGTATATTGGGAGAAAAACCATCTATGCTCTTGCACTGAATTTATCACAAATATCCTCAATCAATAGAATGGGTGGGCTACTACTTAAAAGTGTTTAGTAATTTTTGATGTTTTTGGACATAAGTTTATTCTACAGTGACTCACTTAAGAGCCTTGTAACTTGTGGTGGGGCTCATTTGTCATTTCGGCAAGTTACACTGTAGGAACTACTATACCCAAGGCTACAACTTTCGCTCTCACCTGATTTCTATAGTGGATCGAAGGATTTACCGCGTGAGGTCATTCCCAAGAGTGATGTGTCTCTTGGTAGGCCTCTCTTAAAAAGATAAAACTTGAGTGTTACTAACACTTTTCTCTTGCACCTAGGACCACGAAAGCCAAGGGAGAGGATAGTGTGTGTTAGAAGTAGGACCACTCGACAACCTCTTTTGTACAAGTGTGCCAAATTCAAAATACACTTCTTCTTTTTAACTTGTCATTGCAATGATGTTCTATCTAATTGGAGATGTTGCTCCAACAACCATGATGTTCTTTTTAACTTGAAAGACAATATGTTTGAGTAAACTAGAATTTTAAATCTTGGTCAAGTTAATGAAAAACAAGTTTGCATGAAGTAAAATCGTTTTGCAAAAAAAATGAGACAAGTTGATTGTTCTTTTTACTTGCACAAAATTGAAATGTTGATTGCGAATTTTTAATTCTGGATTGATGCAAAGAAATCAAATTTTTGTGTTGTTGATTTTAAGCACCAAAAAGAGAATGAATCCTAACTTGCAAGAAATAAAGGTTTGTTTTGTTGATTTTAAGCACCAAAACGAAATTTGAACCATAACTTGCAAGAAATAAAGGTTTGTTTTTGTTGATTTTAAAAGCACCAAAATAAGCGTTTTTGATTGTTAAGTAACAAAAGGGGTTAGTTTAAAACTTGCACACGAAACGAACAGTTAGAAAAATCTGAAAACATGGTGGGCTTCCACAAGCCTAAAACAATAATATTATCGGTTACAAGGCCTTTCTTTTACAACGTTCTATTACAATAGCGCTACTCTATGTGACAACAGAAGCACTAATTAACACAAACACGCTAAAGTATAGACAAATGCGCTAAACTAAAATATGTAAACAACAATACAAGAGCACTAAAATATGGACAAACGCGCTAGTTAATAAGCAAACGCGCTATAATATGGGCAATAGGGCCAAATTTGAAACAATAGCGCCATTGTAAGAACAATAGCGCTAAAATATCAAATTGCAATAGCGCTAAAGCGCGAGCAAAAGCGCCAAAGCACGATCTGTGTGTCAAGCTAAACAATCAAAAAGTTAGTTTTGTAAAAATAAAAATGTTGTTGGGTGTTGGATTCACGTCGGGTTCACCAAATGATGCCCTGCAAAATGGGGCAAGGTTAGACTAAAACCTATGGTCGTATAACACACAAAAACAAAGAAACAAAGGAAAACATTAGTGTTAATCAACCCAAAACTAGTCTAAGTAGGCATACCAAAAGAGACACTAAAAACAAAGTAAAGCATTTAAATATGAATATAAATGTAAGAAGACATCTCCAAATGCCTTCTACCATGCTCTTAGCTCCTTCTTCCTTGTTCCTCTCCTCTCCAAGTTCCAAATTAGTGTAGTTCTCAGCAGCTTTTTGCACTATGGATGCTTATGGAGGTTCAAGATTGTAGATGATTATGAAAAGTATGCAAATGCAAGCTTAATAACCAAATAAGGATGAGTTATCTAAATGGTATTTGTTAATTTTAACTAAAAGAGTGAATATGAGTAAGATATGCTAAATGCTCTCTACAATTCTCTATAACTTAGATGCATACAAGTTTTTCAGGATCTGGATTATGAAGAAATGAGCTCTATTTATTGGAAAAATGGAGCAATGGATGGTTGAGATTGAGTAATCTCAACAAGGGTCAGAATTGAATGGTATTCAATCCATGTGATGGCTTTCAACCCAATCTCAGGATGACAAGTGTCAATATGAGATAGGTTGAGAGGAGAGGGAATAAGCATTAAATGCTTGACATGACCTGCGAGTTAACTTAGGAGCTAAGGTCAAGGTTAGGTTGAGTGAATAAATTCTTTATTCAAAGAATAAAGCTTTTATCCAATGGATAAACTCTTGGGCAAAGGTAAAAGGGATAACCATGGTCAAAGCAATAAATGCTTGAGGAGACACATAAGTCACATGAGGGTTGAGTTAGGGGTTAACCATAAATGGTCATGTAAGAGCCATAAGTGGTTTGGAAGACTTTAGAGGTTAATTTGTTGAACACACAAAACATTTAATGCTTTTCAAAGACTTTTAAGTCTTTGAGAAGTGACTCCAAGTTGCTTAGGAATGTGACAATAATTAGGGGATGGTTTAGGCTAATTGATTAGGATTAAATAGGTTTTAGAATAATTTAGGAATGTGATTTAGGAGGCAAGTGGGAGATGTAGGAAAATGCAAGTGGGGGGGAATAATTGATTTAAATAAATGTTTTATTTAATTTATTTAAAAGAAGAAAGGGGATTAAATTGAATAAATAAAATTTATTTATTTAATTGATTGTGAATTTTGGTTTAAGGAATTAATTAAAATAAATTGAATAATTTATTTAATTAATAGGAGAATGATTTGAAGATGAATTAATTAAATATTAATTTAATTAACTGATAGCTAGTGGGTTTTTAATCAAATAAATAACAAATATTCATTTAATTAAAATGGATAGATTTATGTGACTACAGCTGTCAATCACCCATTCATCTTGTAGATGTATAAAAATGAGCATATTCCTAAATGAATATTTTATGTTCATTTTTCTATTTGATTAAATCCAATTTAATTAAGTTACCCGCATTCCTCTATTTAATTAAGTAAATTACTCAATTAAATTCACTATACCCATTTAATGAATAAATCATTTTTTTCATTAAATCCCTTCTATTCACTTTTAATTAAATTCAAATTTAATTAAATAGTTATCCTAAATTAAATAAATCTAATTTATTTAATTTCCCTAAATTGAAACCAAATTGAATTAAATTAACTTTATTTCAATTAAATCCTATTATTCCTTCATCCACTTGCATTTTCCTATATCTCCCACTTGCATTCTAAAACCTATTCCTAATTTCTTCTAGACTCTTCTAATCACTTCTAAATTAACCTAACCCATCTTCTAAACTTTGTCACATCCCTAAACAAAGGGAAGTCACTTCTCAAACCCTCAAAGTCTTCAATAACCATTAAAGGCTCCAAGTCTCCAACAACTTTCTCTTACAAACCATTAATGGTTAATTCAACCCTCTTACATGGTTAGAGACTTTTTGCCTAACTTAACCTTCATCCAACCCAGGGGTCTCTTCAAGCATTCATTATTTTGACCATAGTTATTCCTTAATCATTTGCACAAGAGTTTATCCTTGGATTAACTCTTAATCCAATGGGTAATCTTAACTTAGGCTTGACCCTTACCCTCTAGATAACCATAAGGTCTTCTCAGGCATTTAATGCCTCCAACCCCTTCTCTCAACCCAACCCTATGTTGACAATTGTCACCATTTTATTGGTGCCAATTGCAAACATGGATCCCCAACTTTCAAACTCAACCCTTGATTAAACCTTTCAATCCTAACCATCCATTGCCCTATTTTTGCTATAAATAGAGCTCTCATTCCTCCATTCTCATATCATCCAAGTTTGTAGTATCAAATTTATGCTCAAATACATTCAAGTTTTCATACCATTTTTATGCTCATCATTTTAGCCTCTCTTTAACTAGGAATTAGTCTAAATATGCATGTTTATAATACTTTCTTTATCATTTAGCTCAATCATAGACTAATATATTATGTTAGGATAGTATTCATACTAAAACCATGCATCTTATAGTTAGTTTATTGCATTTCTAGAATCATGCATAGCTTAGGATGCATCTCATATTAAAACCAACAAAAAACATCCCTCGTTCTTGCATTTGCCATCCCTAAACCATTTTGCTCAATGATCTGAGAGCAAAAATATTGGTTTGAGGGACCGTGTAAGATAGAGAACCATGGGACCAACCTTGGGAAGCTGAGTGATACTTCATTACTCCATAGCTTGCACCAAGAAGTCCTGTGAGTGTGTGAGCAAGGCTCCATAGAACTCCATTTTTCACATTTCAAGTTCTATCAACCCGCTTTTCCCACATACATTTCTGGCACCCACTTTGGGGCCCTACCCCATATATCTAATCAGTTTTGAAATATATCCACTTTTGCAAGCATACGGAAAAAATGAATTAGCGCGTTAAGTTAACTGTTTAGCGTATCTGGTTAATAGCCTAGCGCATTCGGTTTACTGTTTAGCATGTGGAGTCCATCATCTAGCGCGTAAAGTCCATTTATCAACGCATAAGATTACTAATTTTTTCTGTAAGTCTCGACGCGAAAGAAAAATAGAGCAGCGCTTTTGGCACATAGAGTAGCGCATCCCAAAAATAATGTAGCGCATCATATCCATTTAGTGCATCTCTGTTATATTGTAGTGCATACAGTTTGTTTTGTAGTGCATCACAGACAGAAAAGAAAAAACTAATTTGTAATAGAAACTAAAATTTAGACTTGTGGAAGTCCACGAAATTTGCCTTTTTGCTAACAAATTGACTGGTTTTCTGTAGGTTATTGACAGTTGACTGCAGGTTTTGAATCCATTCTATTTAGGCTAGAATTAAAGTAGTTTAAATATTTACTAACTTTTCTAAGTTAGCCAAAGTTCAAATTTCTTTTGTTTCTTGTTTAAATAAAATTGAACTCACTTTTATTTTGGGCAAGCAAAACGAACAACAAATCAAAATCTTTTATTGCTTTTCTAGGAGAAAATTTCTCACTTTGGGCTCTAAAAAGAACAACACAAAATTTCATTTTTTTTGCAACGGGCTTAAAAAGAAATTCACCATCCTTTGGTGCATAAAAAGATTCACTTTTGAAATTTTGCAAAGGAAAGAACCTCACCTCAAAAGGCTTTGTTGTAATTAAAGAGGGAAGTTATTCCCCTTTTGTTTACTGATTTTTATTTGTTGACCAAATCGAACCTTTTGCTTTGTTGACATGGTTATTTCCTTAGATTAAATAATTATTGCTTTGAGGAAGTAAAATTAACACTATGCTTTTTTTGGAGCAACATCTCTCAGTAGAGATTAGAAAATCACTGAATTGAAGGTTTAAAAAGAATTTATGATTGCCTCGAATTGAAAGAGGAAGGTATATGCTCTCCCCTTAACTGGGTGATCCAAAAAACCAGACCTCTCTTAAAAAACTTTCTTTCCTTCAAAAACATTTTACATCCTTTAGTAGGCCTGCCTTCCCGAGGAGTTGAAATCGACTCTTAAAGCCGTTTATGGCCGGTGTGAAGGGAATGACTTAAGTGGGAAATGACTTTGACGTCAAGTATTCCAACCCACTATAATCAAAAGTGGAAAGTGACGAAAGTCCTTTTAAATGGTTGCGCGCAGCGATTAGCCTTCCCCCAGTATCCTCGAGATACGTAAAACCTTTATTTTAAAGGTTGGGAAGCCTCCTGAGGGAGTTTATCACTGACGACCGAACATGAAGCCTGATTACGAGCCATAGAAATATAAAGTTTGAACTGAGTCAGTAACCAAACATTTATAACATCATAGTGCAAGGGTGGGGAAGAATCTACCCCCAAGATTACTCACCATATATCTCCCAAGATAACTACTCAACTGTGAAGCAATTCACTTTCAGTTAATTTCTGGCAAAAGACAAAAAAATGGGTGCCCTCTAGGGGTGACACGACTGTTTGAGCTGACGGAGTATCGAGACTAGTGGGCTATGATGTTATTAATGACCTTTGAATAAAGAGTCTTTCTGAAGTGTATTATTCGTATCCAAACCTATTAAAACATTGGGGATTTGAACACATCCTCGCAGAACATACTTTTTTTGTTAGATTAGGCAAAATGGTTGTACTTTTTGTGCCGTGCTTGCATTTACTACTTCAGAAAATCATCCATCAAACTTAAAAAAAAATTCACAACAAAAATCCAAAATTTACAAAAACCAACCAAAGAAAAAATTAGGGCAGTTTAGTGCGTAAGAGCAACTTCTTAGCGCTTGAGGTACTTTTGTTAGTTCATCCAACCATCAAGTTAGCGCGTTTGTTCCAAATAGTAGCATTTTATCCCAAAATCAAATCAATGTTAAAACATTTAGCACATCCGAGAAAAAGTCTAGCGCGTGGAAGCATCTGCTTAGCGCGTAGCAGCAAAATATTAGCGCATTAGGTTCAAAAGTTAGCGCGTCACAGGCCTAGGCTAGCGCATGACATTTTAACTAGGTAGAAAACAATTTTTTTGAATAGTCAAATCTTTAGCGCGTGTCTGGGGGCAGCCTAGTGCGTGTGGTCATTCTTTTAGCGCGTGGAGTAATTTTGGTAACGCATTTCGTCCCTGTTTTAGCGCGTGATCTGTTATCACTGATTAAAAATGGGCTTTTCTTTTCCCATGATTGGCTATGGTTTGTTGAATTTTTGAATAGGATGTAGTTTCAAATGCTTCAACTTTGTTTTAGATCTCAAGGGTTTAAGGGTTTTTGATTTTAGATCCTCTTGTGTTTGTTTTAAACCCTTTGGTTGCTAATCTTTTGTTACTTTATTCACTTAAGTAATGGGTCATGGGGTCGTAGGAAGTGTCCCCCCTTGTTGTTTGCCTAGGCGGTTATGTTAATTAATCAAAAAATTTATGCCTTATATGTTTTTCTCTTAAAGTTGTCGGGCCCAGTAACTAGTGCGCATCTCGCGGATGGATCTACGACTTTCGCTATTTCGTTAGGCAAAGTTGCACGTAGTTTAAAACCAGCGAAGTTGCGAAAATGACATGGCATGCCACATAGACGGTCCAACTGGTTGATGATAGCGAGTAAAATGGCGGCATGCGACACAAGTCACAATAGTCAGCGGGTCAGGATTAAAGGCTAAAAGGCGGGCCCCATAGGTGAGTCAGGTCGCAGTTAGGAGATGAGCTGGCGGGTATAGTTGTCAGGAATAAATTGTGGCCCAGTGGCTTTCTCTCAGCAAATAAAAAAGTGACAAGTCAGCTCCGAAGGTGACTGGACGCCAAGTGTTCATGGTGAGTCAGCAGGCCCACCCCTCCCAAAAGCCTTTTCAGATGGTTAAATGCCGATCACTTAAAAGATGATCTGATGGCCCGCACTATTTCGCAAAGGTAAGATGCTTATTCTTTATACCCCACGAAATAGCGAGAGTGAATGAGAGCCGTCCACGTGTCATGATGGAGGACTCGGAGGATACAACTGTCAAGAGTTTGTTGGGGCCTTGTGGTTTTCTTTCAGCATATAAAACAGTGACATGTCAGCGCTGCAGATGACTGGATGCCAAGTGTTCATAGTGAGTCAGTGGGCCCACCCCTCCTGAAAGCCTTTTCAGATGGTTAAATGTCGATGACTTAAAACATGATCTGACGGCCCATGCTATTTCGCAAAGGTAAGATGCTCGTTCTTTATACCCTGCGAAATAGCGAGAGTGAATGTCCACGTGTCTGACGACACATGGTCTTAGAAGAGAATTGTGGGCCCGTGAAGGTGGAACCGGCAGTACAAAGGAAAGACACGTGGCCAGTATCAAGTGGAATGCGAAGGAAATTTCAAGGCCAATGGTTGGGTGCCACGTGGTATCATGTAACCAATAGAGAAGTGGGACCCAACGTGGAGCCAAAGCTGTTAGTTAATCTAATGCTCGATCAAGTTTCTTTTGATCGGACGGTCGGCGCTATTTCGTAGAACCAAGCTGCCGGATAGTTATGCTTCGCGAAGTTGCGAAAGAGCAAAATGAAACACTTGTAGGAACGTTGTGACCCGTTGGAGTGAAAAATACGAATTCTCATATGAATTCAATTTTGAAGAGACAATCGAAGCATGCGGAATCAATGTTGTAGTTAAGACCCTGAGTACAATATTTGATTTCCCATCAACCAGGTGAAGATATCTTTTAAAGAATTTTGCAGAAGAGCGGATGCAGAGTTATTTTCTTCAAGTATAGAGCAAGTCGGTTCTGTTGCAGAGCAAATTCCTTCAAGTGAAGAACAGTTTCTCTCGTATTCTTGTGAAACAATTCCTGCGTGGTGTTTTAGATAAGATAATTGATTCATCATAGAATTGTTTAAGAGTGGTATTCATTTCTTACATTTTCAAAATGGCTCCTAAAAGAGAATTTTCTGGGAAAGTTAACTATTCAGAAAGGAGTGTCTGTGATGATTTTTTAGAAAAGTTGACGTTGTCAACTAATTAGGCATCAAAGGCAAAAGAATTAGTGCCTAGAGCTCCCCGTTTAAAGATAGGAGAATGATTGTATGACAAGGGTAACTGGTTGAGAGACCTAGAGGTTGGATTGTTTGGGTTGGGGTTATTTAAAATTGGATTCGGAATGAGAAATTCTCTTGCCCCGCAAAACAGTATCTGGGAATTAGATGTCGGGAAATTAGTAGTCCCAGGGGTATTTATGGACATAGATTTGTTGACCCAAATTGCGCTCAACTATGATCCAGTCACAAGAAGCATTCGGGATATAAATGGGAAAATCTTTGTTGAGATTAATGCTGAAGAATTCATGAAAGCTTTTGGGCTTAATGAGTTCACCAATTTTCTAGAACCTATAAATTTCACATCATTAGCCCAAATTTACGGTGCATAGAGGAGTCATCTCAGGAACGGGCCTCTCAAGGAGTTTTTTTTGAAGATAGGAGGGTTAATAGTTGTAGGACCCAACACACGAGCCCTTTTCATTAAGTATGTTCACCTTGAGGGCTAAAGGAATGTATTGGGCACTTTGCCAAGTTTTCGGAGAAGATGTTGAAGCAAATATGCCGAATCATTACTTGTTAATGATTGCTCAGATTTTGAATCCTTCTCTTGCAATTATATTTGATTATGCCTCTTTTATTGCCGATGCTATCAATGGAGGGTTAACAGGAATAAAAAATGGAAAGGTGGATAAGCCTTTCGGATGGTACTCACTCCTGATGCATCTTTTTCTCTTCAAAGGTGGTGATTATTTTGCCAGTGGACTAGACCTTGTCAAAGAGAAAGAAGGAGAAAAAATGCCGGTACAATTATGGAGTACTGTGTTGTCATGGGAAAGAGAGGATGCCAGTTTTTTGAAGTTTGATAAATATTTTGCATCCAAGATAAGGACTCTCCTCCGCTCAGAGAACCCAAGAATCCCCAAAGTTCTTCTGGAATTCATAAGACCAAAATAATTCACAGAGAACATAAAAATTGTTCACAACTGGGGTGACATTTACTTGTATCCAGTCTCCACAGTTTTCAAAGTGTTTGGTTTCAGAGGCACCCCATTTTTGCTACCTTACCAAGTTCCTCTCAAAGTGGGAATTGCAAAGATCCTTAGACAAATTGGTGGTTTACAAGAGGCAGAGTTAACAGGCAGGGTTAAAGGGACTATTTTCCCTGCAGCTACCATAGCCCACCAATTTGTAATAACAAAGGGAGGCTGGAATTGCTTTGAGGATTTCCTCAAGTGTTATCATTTGTCCACTACAGTGTCCAGGTGTGCTGATCCAGAAGACTTCTTCAACGGTATGTTTAGAAAGAAGGTAGCATGCAGAGGTAGGCCTCATCAATTCCATTTTCCTGAAGACCTCATCAGAAATGAGTTTGATCTAGATGAGCAGGAGCTAAGGAAAGAGAAGTGGGTGGCTAATAAGAAAGCCTTGGATTTTGTGCATCAGTTTGATGCCAGCTATGACCCATTGTCTAGTTTTTTCCCTCTGGAGGAGAAAATAAAGTTTTCGATTGTTTGCTTTGAAGATGTGATGCAGACCCTAAAGGAGAAGAGGGAAGTTGTAATCAAAAGCAACCCTGAGAAGGCAAGAATGATCCTAAGTAGGTCAGCTTCCAGCAAAGCAATCCCTCCTGGTGATTATAAACTGCATAAGAAATCTAGTTATAGTGTGCTGATGCCTACAACAGGGGAGCCCTCTACCTCAAAAGGAAAGAGGAAGATACAAGATGTCATTGACATCCAAGAAAGCCTAAAGAAGCAAAGGGTGGGGAAAGAAGTATAATTAGATACACCTTTGTATTCCCCATCTGAATCCCCTATCCATATAGGAAATGAGCAAGCAGCAGCTGAGCAACTCCTACAGTTAGGTAGTGCAGGGGAAATTGCCTACACTTATGATGAAGTGGAGGAAGGAATGCCGGAAGAACCCATTGCTTCTGAAATGGATATCACTACCACTGAACTCAAAGGTCAGGAGTGGGATCCTGAGATAAAGCAGGCAAGTAATGCCTTCTTAGCTGATAACAATCTTGTCACATCAGAAGCATTTATGTAGTTTATATGGAAACAACACATAGATAAATATAATGCTAGATGTGAAAAGAGAAAGGCTGAGCAACACCCAATAAAGATCCAGCCCTGGTAGAAGAGGAAATAAAGCAAGAGATGATGGAAGAATTCAAAACTATCACCCCTGAGTAGGGAAGAGATATGGTAGCACAAGCTGAAGTGCTTATTTTATCCGAATGGGATATAGCAGACGCCCTGATATTAGATGCAGTAAGAAAAGAGACTAAACCTATGGAGGGGATTCCTTTCAATAAGGATAATGCTGCACTCATCATGTGGTCTCTCAAGAGAAATGAGAGTAAGAAAAGCAAAGACATCCCAGGGTCAAGTTACCTTGGAGGGATGATGGTGAAGAGAGTGCAGAGTACAAGGGTAGTGGAAGCTGCTAGCACTGTGTTAGAGACTGCAAAATTTAGTGTTGCAGTAGCAGAGAAGGAAGCCAAAGAGAAAGAGGCCCTCCAAGTCAAGTTGGAAATAGTTTTGAAGGCCTATAACAATGCCAAGGAGGAGGTAAGAGGTAAAGATAGCATCATTGCCAAGCTGCAAAGCCAGTTGACTGGACAATACCATCAAGGTGAGTCTTCAACACTGATGATCTCCTCTTCTCCTACAAGACCTCCACCTACTAGCCCTATCATTGAGTTTCCACCATCTCCAACACTCTCCAGCTCTCAAATGGTTGAAATTACTCTTGAAGAATTAGAAAAATTGAAATAGGCTCAGGCGTTATATGCAAAGAAGTATGAGGAGAGAGTAAGGGCTACAATTTCCAGTTTTGCAGATACAATAAATGCCTCATTGCTCTACAACAATGTAGGTAAAATTATGGATATATGAAATGAGCTCAGGAGAGACAAGGCCATTTTGACACCTATTTTTGACAAATGGAGGCCCAGGGAGCAAGATTTAGAGTTTATGTGTGTATCCTGCGATGAAGCAAGGGCCAATCCCATCATCAAATCCACTTCTAATGTCGCTAAAGTCTTAGTACAATTAGCAGCAGAGGTGGATAATGTTGATAGGAAGGTTAATTTGTGCAAAAAGGAGTACACTGATAAGGTTTTTGAGTTGCTCCCAAGAGTTTTTGCTAGCTTGGATCAATTAAAGGACAAACAAATGTGGCTTAAGGAGATAGAAGCTAAATTGTCAGCAAGAGTTAAAGGAGTTATTGATCTAGATGATGCTTCTTTCTTTGTTTTGACAATACAAGAGATAGAGAAAATTAAGTCACATTATGGTTTTCTCAATTCAGAAGTCAACAAAATAAGAAATTCTTGGAAAAGGTTGACTAAGACCAAGGATAATGTGATTAATTTCTCATGGCCGACAGAAGAGGTGTATGGTGAGTGGACAACTAAATATGCCACCCATGATCTGGAATAGTTGAAGAGCGCCCTTGAATCGGTCGAAGAGGTTGCAACTGAACAACTTGTTGAAGAAACAACAGAGGCTGAAAAGAGCTTGTAACTATTTTTGCGAAAAGTTTGTAACCTCTTTATTTTGAAAGGAATGATTGTAACAAACTCTCCTCAAAAAGCCCGAAGCTTTATGCATCCATGTTATTATAAATGGATACCAGGACTAGAGGAAAAGGGATCACAAAAGAATTGTAAGAAAACGCTGCGGAAATTTATCTGAGCTTTTCCAAGCCTAATGGAGAATATTCAAAAACTTCTTGTAATATTTCTTGAAACTTAATATCAATATACAGA
This sequence comes from Cryptomeria japonica, assembly GCF_030272615.1. Lineage (NCBI taxonomy): Eukaryota > Viridiplantae > Streptophyta > Pinopsida > Cupressales > Cupressaceae > Cryptomeria > Cryptomeria japonica. Next base: position 679,312,402 of record NC_081415.1, on the reverse strand, counting down.
CCATTGGTTTTGAGTGAAGCTTTGTGTTTTCTTCAAGTGTGTTTACAATGTGTTTACTATTTTCATTCTGAATAATCCAAGGTTATTTTGTTTGAATGGAATTGCAAAGCAATTTTAGTAGAAGTGTTCATTAGCTTTTCTCTTTAGCAGGGAAATTAAAGATGCGGGGATCACTCATACCAGTAAACTCTTTGGAAGAGACTTTGAATTTTGATGATCATAGCTTAATTTGGAATGCATGAATTCTTGTAGGTGTCAGGCATATACAAGGATTAATAGAAACCAAGCCAATAGGACACATAAAGATGTTTTGTTTGAGGAGTATTATCTGAGTTTAGATGACTCTATGACCTTGGATAAGGCACTGGTATTGATTGAAGTTGTTTATTGCATGTTTTGTTGATCAAAATGCTGAATTTAAGTATAATTTCCATTCTTTGTTTTCAGTTGATTTCAAGGTGAATAGATCCACTGGTTTTCTGGACTGGTTTGCTTTGGGTTTATGTTTGAAAGTGTGAATTCAATTCACAAAGGTATACCCACCTGGGCTCTGAATAAGCCCGAAGTGTAGAAGGTTCAATTAAACCTTGTCATATGTTGTCTTGAGAATTTCCTTATCTTTGATGTCTCTTCTGCATCGAGTTTAACCATATTATTTTAAGGATGTTAAAGGGAATCAGATTTTGAAGACAACAAAAGTGGTGACTCTGCTGGGGAGAGTTATAATAAAGGTATAAACACAGATTTGTGTTGAGGTTTATAAAGAAAATTGTTGTGTGTTTGTGGATTAGACTGCTTGTTTTCATAATTCTCATAGTTTTGTGGGTGGCGACTCTATTACTTTTGAACCAGTCCTTGTGAGATACAAATATTTCTAAAAGGAAGACAAGCAAGATGCAAGGAGAAAAAAACACAAGATCATTCATGAAGAAAGATCTTCGTAAAACCTTGCAAGAAGGTCTGCCGGAACAGTCACGGAGAGGCCAAAAGAGATTTGTGTTGCATGAGCCATCAAATGTTGCTTGGGTGCAGAAAAACAATAATACTGGTAAGATGCCTGATCGACTTGTTTATGCAAAGTCTAATTTATCTTCCAGAGATTCAAAGCATGATATCTTAGGTTTCCATTCAGGATTGTTTGGAAATATTGATGATGCACCTATTTTAAATCAAGATCTATCTCATGTTAGCATTTCTGCAAAAGATAGAACCAGTTCAAATGCAATTAGGCACTCCATTCCTAGGACAATTGATGGGAACATTAGTCTGATTGATATAGATCAAGTTAATGCATCAGACTCTAAAGAAAACTTCCCTGATGAAGATAAAGTGTCTCAAGAGATTGAATATTTAAATAGAAGAGTCCATCATTTAATCTCCCTAAGAGCCCAAAAGGAGGCAAATAAGGAGAAGGAAGTTAAAGCCAAACTAATGGAAAGAGATAGGCTTCTTAGACATATAGCTGATCTTGAAATGCTTGCTAAGGAGAAAGAGAAAATTGATGAGGAAGGCCCTGTGATTAGAGAAATCCTAATCCCCAAAACTAAACAAGCTTGTAAGTCAATAGCCCAGCCAACTTGGGAAGTATTTAATGACTCCCAGCTTCTTAAAGCCAATATAGATAAAGGAAAATAGAAATGGGTAGATGATGGAATAGAATTTAAAACTACAGACGAAATCTCTCATAGGCTTTTAGCACACGAGAGAGAAATGAAAAGGATGAGGAAAGAAAAGAAAGATCTCCAAATGGAATTGGAAAAGGCTGAGTTAGAAGCAGTGAATCAGGAAGTGAAAAGAAAGATTAATTACTTAAAGGCTCCCCCTATTACATTCCCATCAAAAGATCTTAGCAAACCTAACCCCCAACACATTTCCTTTCCTTAGGTTAATACTCAACCTACAGTACAAGCTAATTTTGCCTCAGCAAGTCAAATACCTGTGAATAAACAGTACACCCAAGAACCTCAATCTCCAATCCCAAAAGCTAAAATGACCATGGGAAATAATAGTGTTATTACCCCTTTTCAAAGAAGACCAATTAATCTAGAACAATATAGACAATTGTTCTTTGATGGGATCCCGGGATATCCAAATCATGTTCCCACTGAGTTAAGAGACAGACTCTATAAATTTGCTTGGAACAATGCAATTAGTGCTGAGGAACATTTGAAATCTTTTGGGGATCTAATAAATGATTATAAGATAGTAGATGAAGATGTTATTATGAAACTGTTTGTTCAATCCCTAGTTGATGATGCAAGAGATTGGTACATAGGTCTTCCAGTCAATAGCATAGGTTCATGGGAAGATTTTAAAAATTGTTTTCAAGAGCAGTATGGTGACAAGACTAATGTGAGTTTCATGCTAAATGAGTTCAACAATATTAGAAAATCTAAAAATGAAATGGTCACTAATTTCAATGCCAGATTCCAGAAGGCCATGCATAGATTGTATCAAGTGATGAGGCTAGATGATAACATGTGCCTTAATACATATTACAATGCATTTGATTCCAAAATGGCCTATATCTTGAGAGATAAAAATCCCCATAACTTGAGAGATGCTTTTAGAATTGCCATAAATGTATAAAGTAACAGAAAAGCATTTGGAAAATTAGGAAGAAGGACAGATGGTAGATTATGGCAAGAAACCAAACAACAACCTAATACAGTTGCTAAAGAGGATGATAAAATAGAGAAATTGGTTACTGCTATGAAATATTTGACTGCCAAGGTTAACAAAAATGATAAACCTCATTATAACTAGCAAGATAGACCCCCTAGATTACATGATATGCCATATAATACCAATTGGAAGGATGGTAAACCCCAAATTGAGAAGCCCAAAATTACCCAAAGTCAAGACACACCGGATCCCTTGAAAGGGAAAACTGTTCACAATATAGAAAATACTCTTTGGTGTATTGCTTGTGATGGACCACATTCTCCTCATCAGTGTGCAGTGGCTCAAGCTCTTGAAGAATCTATGAGACCACAAGCAGAACCTAACATTAATATGTTTGAAGTCATCATAGAAAATGATGAGGAATCTGTGCAAAGTGAATACAGTGATGTGCTGGATAATGAAAAGCTAGTGCAAGGACAGTTAGCCTTAGATTGGCATCCTAAATTGAATGTGGTAACAATTGAAGATGAAGAGGTTCATCTTAGGAGGCCTAGTGAGGAAGAGGTTAGAAATCTCACTAAAGCTGCAATTGCCAAAGCAAAACATAACTATAATCTGAGAAGCACCAAGAGAGACACTGATTAGGGTGAGTCGGGTTCTATGTTTGTAAAGGAAGTTACAAAAAAGGGGGCATCAAGTAGTGCTACTACTGTTCCTAAGGTCGGTCAAGAAAAAGGGGAACAAGTTAAAGATGTACCTAAAGGCAAAGATGATAAAAATGTTAGTGATATACAAGGAACAGAGACAGTGAAAAGGGCAAGTCAATTCAAAACAGAAAAAGTCAGGGCTACTACTGAAAAATGCAATAGTTCTACATTTGACATGGCCTAAGCTTTAACCCAAATGAAGGTCACTGTTCCATTAGTAGAATTACTAAAGATTAAAGAACATAAGGATGCAACTTTGTCTTTATTCTCTAGTATATCTGATAGTGACATAGTATCACCCACCAGTTTAGCTAAAGTTGGAAAGGATCAAGAGTTCCAAATCCTAGAGGTTTATGTTGGAACCACTATCACTTAGGAGCCTTCTCAGGTAGATCCCTTCTATGTTACCTTGTTAGTCAATAACTGATTGATTAAAAACTGCATGATAGATTTAGGAGCTGCTGCTAATGTAATGCCCTATTGTGTTATGAAAGAATTAGGGTTATCAGTAACCACTGTGTATGGGAAATGCTATGCCATGGATAACAGAGAAGTACCTGTGATAGGTACAATGAAAGATGTAGAAGTAAAAATAGCAGCATTTCCTGAAGCCACTTACAAAATGGATGTTTTTGTTACCGACACTAAACCCCACTATGGTATGTTACTTTCCAGGCAGTGGGTAGCAGCAGTAGGGGGAAATGTTCAACTGGGCTTATCTTATGCTACCATTCCTATTAGTGGTAATCAGGTCAAATTATACAGAGAGCCACGAGCTCCTAGGGTAATTGAAAATGTAGACCCTAGTATGCTTAATTGTATGATCGATGTAGATTTAGATAACTTTAGACTTCAACCAATTTCGCCTCAATTGAAGAATACTGACCCTATTGTGGTTGAGCTACAAACACAACAGTATGGGTTGTGGTAGATGTATTTTGATGGAGCTTGCTCCAAAGAAGGATCTGGAGTAGGGGTTCTTTTTGTGTCCCTGTCAGGTATAACTTTTAAATACTCATTTTTATTGGCATTCCAGTGCACAAATAATACTGCAGAGTATGAAGCCCTGTTACTAGGACTTGAGGTTGCAAAAAGGCATGGAATCCAACTTTTGAAAGTAATGGGGGATTCGGAATTGGTTGTCTCTTAGGTGAGATCTAAATATGCATCCAAGAATGATAGATTAAAGCAGTATAAGCATGCTATTTAGGATGTTATTGAGCATTTTGATGCATTTTCTATTAATTGGATAGAGTGAGCAAAAAATATTATGGCAGATTTCCTAGCTAATGTTGCTTTGAAAAATGATGAAGCAACGCTAACCGGTATTTCCACTGTGGAAATAAAATCTAGGCCTGCTATTCCTGATAATGTGTACAATTGACAAGTTTTTGCTGATGATGAAGACATTCTTAGGTTTATCCAATGTGTTGATTATGATGGACAAAAGATTGATTGTAATGCATTGGTGGAAGTGGTAGACAATAGAGAGACAGTGTTTGGAAATGATGTGGTCTAGTTGGAAACCAATGAGATACCTAAAGGGCTAGTGGAGTTGGAGAGCATGTTTAGTTATAATGATAGTCATTTACATCAGCAGCCTACCACCAAGTTGGAAGAGTTAGAGGAGGTAAACCTGGGGACAAAATCATCCCCTAAGTTGGTATATATTGGAAAGAAACTACCCCCTCATGTCAGGACTAACCTTATTAATTTATTGAAAAGGTATAAGCATGTCTTTGCTTGGTCTTATGAAGACCTAAAGACGTATAGACAAGATCTTTTTCAACATGAAGTTCCTTTACTTCCAGATGCTAAGCCTTTCAGACAGAAATAGAGGCCTATCAATCCCTTGTTAGAAACTAAAATGCAACAAGAGTTGACCAAATTGAGAGAAGGGGGGATTATCAAACCAATAAGGCATTCTTCATGGGTCTCCAATTTGGTCCCAGTGAGGAAGAAGAATGGAGACATCAGATTGTGTGTAGATTTTAGGAATTTAAATGTTGCTTCCTTGAAAGATAACTACTCATCCCCAAATATGGAAGTCATGCTACAAAGAGTGACAAGATATGATCTTTTATCCATGATGGATGGTTTCTCAGGATATAATCAAGTGTTGGATAAGGAGTCTAAATAGTTTAAGATAGCTTTCACTACTCCATGGGGAACTTATGTATATGTGAGAATGCCATTTGGATTAAAAAATGCAGGAGCTACATTTCAGAGAGCTATGGATGTAGCTTTCAAAGAATTCGTAAACATCATCATGGTGGTTTATCAAGATGATCTAACTCGTTTCTCTAAGAAAGATGATGATCATTGTGGACATCTAGAGAAGGTGTTCAATAAAGCCTTGGAATTTGGTGTATCACTAAATCCCAAGAAATGTCATTTTGGGGTCACTGAGGGAAAGCTACTAGGACACATAGTTTCCAAGGAGGGGGTAAGGATAGACCCTGAGAGAATTGAAGCAATCAATAAGGTGTCTGAACCTAAAAATGTGAAAGGTATCCAATCTTTCTTAGGTAAAGTAAATTTTGTTGGGAGATTCATTGCAAACTTTGCAGAGATAGTGAAGCCTATCGTCAAATTGCTTAAGAAGGATACAAAATTTTATTGGGATCAAGAAGCTTCAAAAACTTTCGCTGAGATTAAGAAGGCAATCCAGGAGGCACCAGTGTTGAAATCCCCTGATTATAGTAAGCCTTTTTCTCTGTTTTCTTTTGCTTCATATCATACGATGGCTACAGTATTACTACAAAAGGACAATGAAGGATATGAACATCCCATAGCCTTCTACAGTAAGTTTTTGTAGGCGGCAGAACTAAAATATGAAATCATGGAGAAACAAGCTTATGCCTTAGTTAAAGCTGTTAAGGCTTTTAGGCCATATTTAGTGAATGCAAATATCATTGCCTATGTCCCACATGCTGTAGTTAAAGATATTTTGTCTCAGTCTGAGGTTACTGGGAAGAGATGCAGATGGATTAATAGAATTCAAGAATTTAACTTGGAGATAATGATCACCAAATTGGTGAGAGGTTTAGGTTTGGCTAAGCTCATGACTAAGTCGAATCTCATGAATGTAGAAATACACAATGTTGAGGTTAGAGATGCTTTGGTCACTAGTATTGAGAGGCAACCCTGGTACACAAAGATAATCCAAATTTTGAGATGTGATACACTCCCAGAAGAAATGACATACAATCAGAAAAGAACTCTGAAACTCAAATCCCAAAAATATGTGTGCATTCAGGGTGATCTTTTTTGGAGGAAAAGAGATGGAGAGTTACTAATGTGTTTGGATGAATTTCAAGCTAAACAAGTGTTGACTAAAATGCATGATGGAGTATGTGGAGGTCACTATTCTGCTAAGACTACTGCTGGTAAGATAATCCGTGCTGGCTACTATTGGCCCATCTTATTTAAAGATACTCATGCATATGTTCAAAGATGTGACCCATGTCAGAGATTCTCATCCAAGCTCAAGTATGAAGGAGCCTTACCCCTAAATCCAGTTTCTGTAGAAGCTCCTTTTGTCCAGTGGAGCATTGATTTTATTGGAGAGATTGTTGAGAGGTCAGGGAGAGGTCATGGATGGATCATAGTGGCCACTGATTATTTCACCAAATGGATAGAAGCCATCCCTACAAAAAGAGCTACTAGTAAAGTTGTCATTGATTTCCTGATGGATAATATTGTAACTAGATTTGGAACACCTACAAAATTGGTGATGGATAATGCCATGTGTTTCAGATCAGAAGAATTTGTAGGCTTTTGTACTAGTCACGGTATACTCATGTCATACTCTTCACCTTATCACCCTCAGGGGAATGGACAAGCAGAATCCAGCAATAAAAGCCTGTTGAATATCATCAAGAAAATCTTAGAAGAGAATAAAAGATCTTGGGATCAAAAACTGAAGTTACCTCTATGAGCAGATAGAATAATAGTTAAGAAATCCATTAGAATGTCACCTTTTGAATTAGTCTATGGTGCCCAAGCTAGGTTGCCGGTAAATAACCTTCTTCCAGTGTATAAGTTTTTGCAAAATGAAGACATGGAGGTATCTGAACCAATGGAAAACATAATGATCCAAATTGTAGAAATGGAGGAGCTTAGGACCTTTGCCCATAAGAGAAATCAGAAGATCCAGTTGCAGTCAAAGTATCTTTTTGATAAAAGGACATCACTAAGGAAGTTTCAAATTAATGACATGGTTCTTCAGTGGAATGCAAAAGGACAGGATAAGGGAAAACATAAGAAATTTGAATCGCTATGGATTGGCCCTTTTGTGGTTTGTGACTTAAATGGTAAGGATTCATATTTCTTGAAGAATATGGATGATGAAATGCAGGAATTTCCAGTGCATGGACAATTCTTGAAGCATTATTTCTCTTAATGTCCATGCACGGTAGGTCCTTTGTTTGTACATATTTTGTTCCTTTCCTGCTTTTCTATTTTGGTCTGTGTTTTGGTCTGTTTCTCCAGAGTTTCTGAGTTTTCTTGTGTTGACCTTGCGATCAACCATCCCCAGTTAGAGCCGCTGTTATCATTGATTAAAAATGGGATTTTCTTTTTCCATGATTGGCTATGGTTTGTTAAATTTTTGAATAGGATGCAGTTTCAAATGCTTCAGCTTTGTTTTAGACCTCAAGGGTTTAAGGGTTTTTTATTTTAGATCCTCTTGTGTTTGTTTTAAACCCTCTGGTTTCTAATCTTTTGTTACTTTATTCACTTAAGTAATGGGTCATGGGGTCGTAGGAAGTGTCCCCCCTTGTTGTTTGCCTAGGCGGTTATGTTAATTAATTGAAAAATTTATGCCTTATATGTTTTTCTCTTAAAGTTGTCGGGCCCAGTAACTAGTGCACATCTCGCGGATGGATATACAACTTTCACTATTTTGCTAGGCGAAGTTGCGCGTAGTTTAAAACCAGCGAAGTTGCAAAAATGACATGGCATGCCACATAGACGGTCCAGCTGGTTGATGATAGCGAGTAAAAAGGTGGCACGCAGCACAAGTCACAACAGTCAGCGGGTCAGAATTAAAAGCTAAAAGGCGGGCCCCATAGGTGAGTCAGGTCGCAGTTAGGAGATGACCTGGTGGGTACAGTTGTCAAGAATAAATTATGGCCCAGTGGCTTTCTCTCAGCAAATAAAAAAGTGACAAGTCAGCTCCGAAGGTGACTAGACGCCAAGTGTTCATGGTGAGTCAGCAGGCCCACCCTCCCAAAAGCCTTTTCAGATGGTTAAATGCCGATCACTTAAAAGATGATCTGACGGCCCGCGCTATTTCGCAAAGGTAAGATGCTCATTCTTTATACCCCATGAAATAGCGAGAGTGAATGAAAGCCATCCACGTGTCATGATGGAGGACTTGGAGGATACAACTGTCAAGAGTTTGTTGGGGCCCTGTGGTTTTCTTTCAGCATATAAAAAAGTGACATGTCAGCACTGCAGATGACTGGACACCAAGTGTTCATGGTGAGTCAGCGGGCCCACCCCTCCCGAAAGCCTTTTCAGATGGTTAAATGCCGATGACTTAAAACATGATCTGACGACCCATGCTATTTCGCAAAGGTAAGATGCTCATTCTTTATACCCTACAAAATAGCGAGAGTGAATGAGAGCCGTCCACGTGTCCGACGACACATGGTCTTAGAAGAAAGTTGTGGGCCCGCGAAGGTGGAACCGACAGTATAAAGGAAAGACACGTGGCCAGTATCAAGTGGAATGTGAAGGAAATTTCAAGGCCAATGGTTGGGTGCCACATGGTATCATGTAACCTATAAAGAAGCGGGACCCAACGCGGAGCCAAAGCTGTTAGTTAATCTAATGCTCGATCAAGTTTCTTTTGATCGGACGGTCGGCGCTATTTCGCAGGACCAAGCTGCCAGATAGTTATGCTTCGTGAAGTTGCAAAAGAGCAAAATGAAACACTTGCAGAAACATTGTGACCCGTTGGAACGAAAAATACGAATTCTCATATTAATTCAATTTTGAAGGGACAATCAAAGCACGCGGAATCAATGTTGTAGTTAAGACCCTGAGTACAATATTTGATTTCCTATCAACCAGGTGAAGATATCTTTTAAAGAATTTTGCAGAAGAGCGGATGCAGAGTTATTTTCTTCAAGTATAGAGCAAGTCGGTTCTATTGTAGAGCAAATTCTTTCAAGTGAAGAACAGTTTCTCTCATACTCTTGTGTAACAATTCCTGTGTGGTGTTTTAGATAAGATAATTGATTCATCATAGAATTGTTTAAGAGTGGTATTCATTTCTTACATTTTCAAAATGGCTCCTAAAAGAGAATTTTCTGGCAAAGTTAACTATTCAGAAAGGAGTGTCTGTGATGATTTTTTTGAAAAGTTGACATTGTCAACTAATCAGGCATCAAAGGCAAAAGAATTAGTGCCTAGAGCTCCCCGTTTAAAGATAGGAGAATGACTGTTTGACAAGGGTAACTGGTTGAGAGACCCAGAGGTTGGATTGTCTGGGTTGGGGTTATTTAAAATTCGATTCGGAAAGAGAAATTCTCTTGCCCCGCAAAACAGTATCTGAGAATTAGATGTCGGGAAATTAGTAGTCCTAGGGGTATTTATGGACATAGATTTGTTGACCCAAATTACGCTCAACTATGATGCAGTCACAAGAAGCATTCGGGATATAAATGGGAAAATCCTTGTTGAGATTAATGCTGAAGAATTCAGTAAAGCTTTTGGGCTTAATGAGTTCACCAATTTTCTAGAACCTATAAATTTCACATCACTAGCCCAAATTTACGGTGCACAGAGGAGTCATCTTAGGAACGGGCCTCTCAAGGAGTTTTTTATGAAGATAGGAGGGTTAATAGTTTTAGGACCCAACACACAAGAGCCCTTTTCATTAAGTATGTTCACCTTGAGGGATAAAAGAATGTATTGGGCATTTTGCCAAGTTTTGGGAGAAGATGCTGAAGCAAATATGCCGAATCATTACTTGTTAATGATTGTTCAGATTTTGAATCCTTCTCTTGCAATTATATTTGATTATGTCTCTTTTATTGCTGATGCTATCCATGGAGGGTTAACAGGAATAAAAAATGGAAAGGTGGATAAACCTTTCGGATGGTACTCACTCCTGATGCATCTTTTTCTCTTCAAAGGTGGTGATTATTTTGCCAATGGACTAGACCCTGTCAAGGAGAAAGAAGGAGAAAAAATGCCGGTACAATTATGGAGTACTGTGTTGTCATGGGATAGAGAGGATGCCAGTTTTTTGAAGTTTGATAAATATTTTGCATCCAAGATAAGGACTCTCCTCCGCTCAGAGAACCCAAGAATCCCCAAAGTTCTTCTGGAATTCATGTAAGGAAGTTAAGTAGTGGAAACAACTTCCTACACTAACCTTGAGAGGAGGGTAATGCAAAATTTTTTTAGATCATTACAATAGTTACAGAAAATAGAAATAGATATAATAGCATTCATACCACAACACAGTGATTTACGTGGGGAAAACCCTTTCGGGAGAAAAACCCCACCCTCCAAAAGCAGCTCAATATTTTATTCAGCAATCAAAAACAGATTACAACATACTTGCAGAGCAAGCTCTTCGCAGGAGTACCACTAATCAGAGATTCAGAGGCAACTCAATAGCCATAAGACTCTTACACACAACCTCTATCTCACACACCTCATAAATAGGAGATACAATACAAGAAACCGTCAAACGGTATTACAAAACCATGGGCTAAAACCACCCAATAAGGTGTAGCTGACCTTATCTCCCTTCTAGATGCCCTATGACATGTTAAAGCACACATCAACATGTGTTGCTCCCTTTTACAGCTCATTTATGTATCCGATACAAATTATTTTTCCTATTTCAGGAGTACAAACTTCCGGAGGACATAACTTGAGAACCGGGTGTCCGATTGACGAACCGTTTGAAGCGCCGGAAAGCTCGTGAAGTGCTCTATCACCTCGTAACCCGCTGCACCGGTTACGGCCACTTTTCAGGACGTTTCGGAGCCTCTAAAGCCCCCAAAATTAAGTTTAAACATTTTATCGCACCCCTCCAAGATGAAAACTTTAATATCTTCAAAACTAGCTGTGACCTTGCGACGCAACTTTACCGGAATGCTTATCTAGCCAACCAAAAGCTTCAGGGAGAGTTTCGCACCATTTCGTGCTCAAATGAAAACTTACTATAAATAGTAACCTTGCATAAATGCAAGGTTGAGACACCATTTTTTCCAACAAATCTTCCACTTGTCGAACACCTTGCAAGAGCGGAAGGGAATGTCAACACAATGAATCAATTGCTAGGGGCCATAAGGCCCATAGACTTTGAACACCATCTGAACTTCTCTGTGCTCACAGCCTTAGTTAAAGCATCTGCAACATTCATCAAAGTTTCCACCTTAACTAGCTTCACCCTACCATCTTCGACCATATCTCTAACAAAATGATACTGAACATCAATATGTTTGGTCCGGGCATGAAATGTCGGGTTCTTAGCTAGGCTAATTGCACTCTGACTGTCACAGTAAACTGTCACTGTACCTTGTTTTATTCCAATATCCAAACGCAGTCTCTTAAGCCAAATGGCCTCTTTAAAAGCATGAGTAGCTGCCATATACTCTGCTTCAGTAGTGGATAAAGCAACCACAGCCTGTCGCTTACTCATCCAACTAATTGCACCACCAAACAAAGTAAACACATAAGCACTGGTGGATCTTCTGCTATCAATATCACCTGCCCAATCTAAATCCACATAACCATGGATATCAAGGGAAGTCATGTCTCCAACTAAATTACCATGATAACACAAAGAATACTCTGAAGTACCCTTCAAATATCTGAAGACTCTTTTGACTGCATCCCAATGAACTCTACTAGGATTAGACATATATCTAGAAAGTACTCCCATTGCTTGGGCAATATCCGGTCTAGTACAGGCCATAGCATACATCAAACTTCCAACTGCAATGTGGTAAGGCACTCTGCTCATGTCTTCCATCTCCAATGGGGATGTAGGACAATCTGAAACAGATAGTTTCGTTCCAACTGTAAAAGGAACACTCAATGGTCTACAATTCTGCATGTTGAACCTCTGTAGCACTGAATTCACATACTTACTCTGGCCTAGCCATAGCTTTCTGTTTACCCTATCTCTTCTAATTTCCATCCCAAGAATGTGCTTTGCTGCACCAAGATCTTTCATTTCAAATTTAGCATCGAGCTGAGACTTCAGTTCTGAAATCATACCTTTCCCTTTACCAATGAATAACATATCATCAACATACAATGCAATGAATAAGAAATGATCACCATCAGATTTATAATAAACACAGTGATCTGATTTAGAACATTCAAATCCCAAACTCAACACATATGTATCAAATTTCTGGTACCACATCCTAGGACTTTGTTTGAGGCCATACAAAGATTTCTTCAACTTACAGACCAAATTACTTTTGCCTTTCACCACATAGTGCTCCGGCTGTGTCATATAAATATCTTCCTCCAAATCACCATGAAGGAAAGCAGTTTTCACATCCATTTGCTCAACCTCTAAATCATAAGCAGTAGCAATAGAAAGCAAAAATCTAATGGACGTCATTTTTGCAACAGGAGAAAATATCTCACCGTAATCAACACCCTCAACCTAAGAGTAGCCTTTTGCAACCAACCTTGCTTTATACTTCTCAATGCTTCCATCTGAACCAATCTTTTTCTTGAACACCCATTTACAACCAACAGGTTTTTGTCCTTTAGGCAATGGTACAAGATCCCATGTATCATTCTTTTTCAAAGCTGCCATTTCTTCCTCCATAGCAATCTTCCAGGATTCTGCATCATTCATACCTAATGCCTCTTCTATAGATTTCGGTTCATCCACACTAGTATTCAGAGCAAAAATACATCTCCGATCATTAGGTGAATACCTTTCAAGTGGTTGTCTATGTCTTGTAGACCTTCGAACAAGCTGAGTTGGAGGTTCTTCCTCCTCTTCTGAAGATTCAGAGCTAGACGAGCTCTCCTCAACTTCTTGCCTATCTAGGGGTCTCGATTCAACTCTTTCAGGTGTAGAAGGAAGTTGAATCACATCTTCTTTTTTAGTCTGTTCTGGCTGCAATGTAACAGAAGGAGACTTAATTTCTTTAAAAATAACACTTCTACTGTGAATTACCTTTTGTGCAACAGGGTCCCAAAGCTTGTATCCTTTCACACCATAACTATACCCGATGAAGATACATTTCACAGCCTTGTTCTCCAACTTTGTTCGCTTCTCCTTTGGCACATGTGCATATGCCTTGCAACCAAAAACTCTAAGATGTCTCAATGAAGGCTTGTGACCTGACCATGCTTCCATAGGCATTTTATCAACAAGAGCTGATGTAGGAGACCTGTTAATCAGGTAGCAAGCAGTGGCAACAACTTCAGCCCAAAACTTTTGTTCGAGACTAGCACCACTCAACATACTCCTAGCCTTCTCCATCAGTGTCCTGTTCATTCTTTCTGCAACTCCATTCTGCTGTGGAGAATATGGAGTTGTCTTCTACCTGTTAATTCCACAGTCTTTAAAGAATCTATCAAAATCATTAGAGCAAAACTCACCGCCATTATCAGTTCTCAAACATTTTATTTTCTTTCCAGTCTGCAACTCAACCATTGCTTTAAATTCTTTAAAATGACTAAAAACTTCAGATTTACTCTTCAGAAAATAAACCCATGTCCTTCTACTAAAATCATCAATAAATGAAACATAATATGTGGATTTTCCAATCGAAGAGACATCTACTGGACCAAACACATCAGAATGGATAAGATCCAAAACACCACAAGTTTTATGAGAACTAGAGTAAAACTGAACGCGGTTTTGTTTTCCATAAATGCAATGCTCATAGAAATCAAAGTCAAGATTACAATCATTCAAACCTTCAACAAGGTTTTTATTTTTCAAGGTCCTTAGACCCTTTTCTCCAATGTGGCCAAGTCTCTGGTGCCATAACATAGTCTTCTCTATAGGTAACTTTGCTTCAGATGAAAGAGCACCCTTAGGTACCCAAAAACCATTTCCATCTGCTGAAGGTGAAACCTTCAAATCTTCCAGTGAAGTATCCGCAGATTTGCTTTTTACAGAAGTGTTATTACATTCAACAGTGTATGCTTCAAGCTTATACAAAGTGCCAAACCTGACACCTCTAGCAACTACCATAGCACCCTTAATCATCTTACATCCTGCTTCAGAAAAGACTACCTGCACACTTGCATCTATCAGTTTGCTCACAGATAACAGGTTTCGTTTTAATCCAGGGATATGCAGCACACCATTAATCCTTTTTATTCTACCATCAGAAAACCTGATTCTAACTTTACCTCGACCAACAATGTCTAGATGTGAATCATCACCCAAGTACACCTTACCTCCATTAAATCCTTCATATTCAGAAAACCAATCTCTATTGGAAGTCATATGAAAAGATGCACCTGAGTCAATTAGCCAGACATCATTACCTGCATGAGTCGCCAAAGCCGCAATAAAGGTATCGCCATCTTCCTTGTCGGACTTAGAATCAGAATTGAACTTTTTCTTTTTCTTCTTCTTCTTTTCTTCTTTGCAGTCCTTACGGATGTGACCCGGTTTACCGCAATTCCAGCAAATGACTTTGGACTTTCCAAGAGATTTCGATCTCCCTTTGGATTTGGACTTGTCGCGCTTCTCATTCTTCTTGCCTTTCTCCTTAGGTCTTCCATGAACGGTTAGGGCTTCCTTTGAACTGATGGATACCTTCCTTCGCATCTCTTCACCGAGTAGGGCACCCACCACGTCTTCAGATTTCAAAACAACAGAAGTACTACCGATAGCCATAACAAGAGAATCCCATGAATCAGGCAAAGAACAAAGCAAGATCTGACATTTCTCCTCCTCGTCCATCTTAACATCGACGGATACTAATTAAGTCACCAACATATTGAATGCTTCCAGGTGGTCTGCAATTCGTCCACCCTCTTCCATCTTCAAGGAATACAATTTCTTTCTTAAGAAAATTTGATTTAATAAAGATTTCACTTGATAAATCTCACCAAGCTTAGTCTATAGCTTCTTTGCAGAGTTCTCTTCATGGACATTGATTAGAACAGAGTCTGCCAGGCACAGTCTGATTAGACCCTTGGCTTTTCGGTCCATAACATCATACTGAGCTGCCGCAGTAGGATCTGAGGGCCTTTGGACATTCGCATCAACAACATCCCAAAAATCTCGATCTATTAGCAGATCTTCCATCTTCAGCTTCCACATCTCAAAATTACTTCCATTAAATTTCTCCACCTCTATTCTCCCTGACGAACTCGCCATCTGAATATTCCTGCAACAAGATCAAAAAGTGTCTTCTGCACAAGCTCCCACTCAAATCTGGATTAGTTCAAAAAACCCAACTGCCCACAATTGAAACCAAAGGTGATCAGGGTCTGATACCACTTGTAAGGAAGTTAAGTAGCGGAAACAACTTCCTACACTAACCTTGAGAGGAGGGTAATGCAAAAATTTTTCAGATCATTACAACAGTTACAGAAAATAGAAATAGATATAATAGCATTCATACCACAACACAGTGATTTACGTGGGGAAAACCCTTTCGGGAGAAAAACCCCACCCTCCAAAAGCAGCTCAATTATTTATTCAGCAATAAAAAATAGATTACAACATACTTGCAGAGCAAGCTCTTCGCAGGAGTACCACTAATCAGAGATTCAGAGGCAACTCAATAGCCATAAGACTCTTACACACAACCTCTATCTCACACACCTCATAAATAGGAGATACAATATAAGAAACCGTCAAACGGTATTACAAAACCATGGGCTAAAACCACTCAATAAGGTGTAGCCGACCTTATCTCCCTTCTAGATGCCCTATGACATGTTAAAGCACACATCAACATGTGTCACTCCCTTTTACAGCTCATTTATGTATCCGATACAAATTATTTTTCCTATTTCAGGAGTACAAACTTCTGGAGGCCATAACTTGAGAACCGGGTGTCCGATTGACGAACCGTTTGAAGCGCCGGAAAGCTCGCGAAGTGCTCTATCACCTCGTAACCCGCTGCACCAGTTATGACCACTTTTTAGGATGTTTCAGAGCCTATAAAGCCCCCAAAATTAAGTTTAAACATTTTACCGCACCCCTCCAAGATGAAAACTTTAATATCTTCAAAACTAGCTGTGACCTTGCGACGCAACTTTACCAGAATGCTTATCTAGCCAACCAGAAGCTTCAGGGAGAGTTTCGCACCATTTCGTGCTCAAACGAAAACTTACTATAAATAGTAACCTCGCATAAATGCAAGGTTGAGACACCATTTTTCCCAACAATTCATAAGACCAAAATAATTCACAAAGAACATAAAAATTGTTCACAACTGGGGTGACATTTACTTGTATCCAGTCTCCACAGTTTTCAAAGCATTTGGTTTCAGAGGCACCCCATTTTTGCTACCTTACCAGGTTCCTCTCAAAGTGGGAATTGCAGAGATCCTTAGACAAATTGGTGGTTTACAAGAGGCAGAGTTAACAGGCAGGGGTAAAGGGACTATTTTCCCTGCAGCTACCATAGCCCACCAATTTGTAATAACAAAGGGAGGCTGGAATTGCTTTGAGGATTTCCTCAAGCATTATCATTTGTCCACTGCAGTGTCCAGGTGTGTTGATCCAGAAGACTTCTTCAATGGTATGTTTAGAAAGAAGGTAGCATGTAGAGGTAGGCCTCATCAATTCCAGTTTCCTGAAGACCTCATCAGAAATGAGTTTGATCTAGATGAGCAGGAGCTAAGGAAAAAGAAGTGGGTGGCTAATAAGAAAGCCTTGGATTTTGTGCATCAGTTTGATGCCAGCTATGACCCATTGTCTAGTTTTTTCCCTCTGGAGGAGAAAATAAAGTTTTTGATTGTTTGCTTTGAAGATGTGATGCAGACCCTAAAGGAGAAGAGGGAAGCTGTAATCAAAAGCAACCCTAAGAAGGCAAGAATGACCCTAAGTAGGTCAGCTTCTAGCAAAGAAATCCCTCCTGGTGATTATACACTGCATAAGAAATCTAGTTATAGTGTGCTGATGCCTACAATAGGGGAGCCCTCTACCTCAAAAGGAAAGAGGAAGATACAAGATGTCATTGACATCCAAGAAAGCCCAAAGAAGAAAAGGGTGGGGAAAGAAGTACAATCAGTTACACCTTTGTATTCCCCATCTGAATCCCCTATCCATATAGGAAATGAGCAAGCAGTAGCTGAGCAACTCCTACAGTTAGGTAGTCTAGGGGAAATTGCCTACACTTATGATGAAGTGGAGGAAGGAATGCCGGAAGAACCCATTGATGCTGAAATGGATATCACTACCACTGAACTCAAAGGCCAGGAGTGGGATCCTGAGATAAAGCAGGCAAGTAATGCCTGCTTAGCTGATAACACTTTTGTCACATTAGAAGCATTTATGTAGTTTATATGGAAACAACACATAGATAAATATAATGCTAGATGTGAAAAGAGAAAGGCTGAGCAACCCAATAAAGATCCAGCCCTCGTAGAAGAGGAAATAAAGCAAGAGATGATAGAAGAATTCAAAACCATCACCCCTGAGTAGGGAAGAGATATGGTAGCACAAGCTGAAGTGCTTATTTTATCCGAATGGGATATAACAGACGCCCTGATATTAGATGCAGTAAGAAAAGAGACTAAACCTATGGAGGGGATTCCTTTCAATAAGGATAATGCTGCACTCATCATGTGGTCTCTCAAGAGAAATGAGAGTAAGAAAAGCAAAGACATCCCAGGGTCAAGTTACCTTGGAGGGATGATGGTGAAGAGAGTGCAGAGTACAGGGGTAGTGGAAGCTACTAGTACTATGTTAGAGACTGAAAAATTTAGTGTTGCAGTAGCAGAAAAGGAAGCTAAAGAGAAAGAGGCCCTCCAAGTCAAGTTGGAAACAGTTTTGAAGGCCTATAACAATGCCAAGGAGGAGGTAAGAGGTAAAGATAGCATCATTGCCAAGCTGCAGAGCCAGTTGACTGGACAATACCATCAAGGTGAGTCTTCAACACTAATGATCTCGTCTTCTCCTACAAGACCTCCACCTACTAGCCCTATCATTGAGTTTCCACAATCTCCAGCACCCTCCAGCTCTCAAATGGTTGAAATTACTCCTCAAGAATTAGAAAAATTGAAACAGGCTCAGGCGTTATATGCAAAGAAGTATGAGGAGAGAGTAAGGGCTACAATTTCCAGTTTTGCAGATACAATAAATGCCTCATTGCTCTACAACAATGTAGGTAAAATTATGGATATATGGAATGAGCTCAGGAGAGACAAGGCCATTTTGACACCTATTTTTGACAAATGGAGGTCCGGGGAGCAAGATTTAGAGTTTATGTGTGTATCCTGCGATGAAGCAAGGGCCAATCCCATCATCAAATCCACTTCTAATGTCGCTAAAGTCTTAGTACAATTAGCAGCAGAGGTGGATAATGTTGATAGGAAGGTTAATTTGTGCAAAAAGGAGTACACTGATCAAGTTTTTGAGTTGCTCCCAAGAGTTTTTGCTAGCCCGGATCAATTAAAGGACAAACAAATGTGGCTTAAGGAGATAGAAGCTAAATTGTCAGCAAGAGTTAAAGGAGTTATTGATCTAGATGATGCTTCTTTCTTTGTTTTGACAATACAAGAGATAGAGAAAATTAAGTCACATTATGGTTTTCTCAATTCAGAAGTCAACAAAATAAGAAATTCTTGGAAAAGGTTGACTAAGACCAAGGATAAAGTGATTAATTTCTCATGGTCGACAGAAGAGGTGTATGGTGAGTGGACAACTAAATATGCCACTGATGATCCGGAACAGTTGGAGAGCGCCCCTGAATAGGTAGAAGAGGTTGCAACTGAACAGCTTGTTGAAGAAACAACAGAGGCCGAAAAGAGCTTGTAACTGTTTTTGCGAAAAGCTTGTAACCTCTTTATTTTGAAAGGAATGATTGTAACAAAATCTCCTTGAAAAGTCCGAAGCTTTGTGCATCCATGTTATTATAAATAGATACCAAGACTAGAGGAAAAGGGATCGCAAAAGTATTGTAAGAAAATGCTGTAGAAATTTATCTGAGCTTTTCCAAGTCTAATGGAGAATATTCAAAAACTTCTTGTAATATTTCTTGAAACTTAATATCAATATACAGACCATCGGTTTTGAGTGAAGCTTTGTGTTTTCTTCAAGTGTGTTTACAATGTGTTTACTATTTTCATTCTGAATAATCCAACGTTATTTGGTTTGAATAGAATTGTAAAGCAATTTTAGTAGAAGTGTTTGTTAGCTTTCCTCTTTAGGAGGGAAATTAAAGATGCGGGGATCACTCATACTAGTAAACTCTTTGGAAGAGACTTTGAATTTTGATGATCATAGCTTAATTTGGAATGCATGAATTCTTGTAGGTGTCAGGCATATACAAGGATTAATAGAAACCAAGCCAACGGGACGCATAAAGATGTTTTGTTTGAGGAGTATTATCTGAGTTTAGATGACTCTGTGACGTTGGATAAGGCACTGGTATTGATTGAATTTGGTTATTGCATGTTTTGTTGATCAAAATGCTAAATTTAAGTATAATTTCCATTCTTTATTTTCAGTTGATTTTAAGGTGAATGGATCCACTGGTTTTCTGGACTAGTTTGCTGTGGGTTTATGTTTGAAAGTGTGAATTCAATTCACAAAGGTATACCCACCTGGGCTCTGAATAAGCCCGAAGTGTAGAAGGTTCAATCAAACCTTGTCATATGTTGTCTTGAGAATTTCCTTATCTTTGATGTCTCTTCTGCACTGAGTTTAACCATATTATTTTAAGGATGTTAAAGGGAATCAGATTTTGAAGACAACATGATCAAAAACATATAGACAGAGGGCAAAACAATGAGGAATTTAAAATTTTTTGAAAACATTTTCAAAAGCCTCTCATTATCAACAACATTTTTCATCAAAGCGGAGTAGCGAAATCAAACTGTTAAAACTATTTCTTGAGCTAAATTTGTGTCAAAACAAACATTGTAAAAATCCTAAACTGATCGCACGATAAAACATATCTATCTTATCATAATCTAGAAACCTCATCATCAGTATCAACAGAATCGTTTACCATTTTACGGATTTCATCTCAAAAACACTTGTTTAAAAATTTCAAGTTGTCAAATCAAGTCTCCATATCGGGAGGCTTTTATCCATATCATTTGGTACGCTTTGTAGTGAAGGGGCATTTAAACCTTCATTTTGATAGAGTAAGACTTGAAATTTTCCGAACAAGATCAACTGAATCCAAACTAATCAAAGGAAACCATTGATCACTCATACATGACTAATCCCCATATTTTGAGAAGAAAGAAACTTTATCGTAACATCACGTTGAAGAAACAACAATCTAATTTTTCCAAATTCATCAAGAGAAATAAGTTTTTATACATTAATCATCAACTCTTCAAATCTCATCGGGTATTCCTTCATCACGTCAAATGTTATATCCAAAACAAATCCAATGAATTTGACAAAGGGCCCTTAAAAACAAGAGCCTACTGTCAAAAGTCTTCTCTTAATCAAATCATAAACCGTAGAGGAGAAATCAATCTGACATTCTTGCCTGACGAGTGTATCACTTATAACACACCTCGACCAAAACCACCCACCCCCGAGCATTGTATCAATGAGGATTTTGTCCCCTTCATCACTGAAAGTTTCTACTAAAATGCCTGTTACTCACTCTCAAAGAAACCAACAAAGCAAGACACACACAAACTCTAGTATGAATCGAAGGTTGTCAAATCCTTTTGAAGTTCCACACCTATTAGAGACTAAAATTTCTGAAGCGCTTCTTCAGGAATGTCAGGAAAACCCTTCATTCCAAGAGCTTGTAGAAAGGCTTATGGAAAATGACAAAGAAAAATATTTGCTCATGCTCACAAGTAAAGGCGTTAAACTTCTCAAAGATTTAGACACAAACATCTTTAGAACCGGATCTCGACAATATGCATATCAAGATCAACAAAGAGAAGAAGAAACTCGTAACCTTGAACAACACATACCTAAGCAACACATTCCAGAACAATGTATACCAAAAATGTGTATACCCGAGCTAGAAACTCTAGTGAAAAATATACCATTTAACACACCTTTTCAACTAAGAACTAATACAAGGGAAGAACTCTTCCCTCGACAAGACAATATACCTTTGGCTGCCCTTAAACAACAAATGCAAATGTTACAAAGGCAAATACGGGACATGCAACAAGGGAAAACAGTATGGTACTCTTTAAATGAAATATGTCCTTATCCTTTCGACAAGAGATTGCACATGATCCCTTTTCCTCCAAACTCAGATGTGCCTAAATTTGACAAGTATGATGGAAAGAGTGATCCCCGTGATCATGTCAGAGAATTATGTACCATGAGTCTTGAGTTTGCTCATGATGACACCTATCTGATGAGGTTATTCCCAAGAAGCTTGGGAGGGAAAACAATGGAATGGTTATCCACAATTACACCACCTGTCAGATCATTTGATGAATTGGTTAACAAGTTCATAACCCAATACTCCTATAACATTCAACACGCCATAACCATTCTAGATGTTTGCAACACCAAACAAAAGAACAACTAAACATTCATGATATTCCTTCAACGTTGGTGACATATGGTATCACAATATCCTAGAGATATTCCCGAAAAGGAGAAAATGGAAATCTTCATCGATAACTTGAATGGTGAAATGAGTTACAGGATAAAACTTCAATGCATACCGTCTTTCGCTAAATTGATTGAAAATGGCATTCAAGTAGAGGAAGCCTGTGTCAAAAAGGGAACACTCAAATTCTTCAAGGAAGGAACAAACTCATCAAACTACAATAACCAGAACAACAACAGCCTAGACAAATCTTGATTTTGGACTCGAAACAAAAATGAAGGCAACAATGAATCACATGATCCCAAATCTAAGCAACCAGTGCTTGCATTATCCGGGAATCCTCAAAATATGAAAAATCCTAAAAATGCTAATCCAAATACTAGCACATATGCACCAAACATTGATCAAGGACAACTCAACACAAACAACACCAATGATACTCAAAGCAAAAACATGAATCCAGGACCTAACAACAATTCACGCAATAACACGAACAATTTCCAAAAGCGTATCTTCACACCATTGGGGCAATCACTAGAATCAACATTCAAAGAACTTCTGGCAAACAAAATTCTCTCCTTGCCTGCAATCAGCAACTATGAACCCCAAATCAAACCACCATGGTGGAATGATTCACACTATTGTGATTTCCATCGTAACAAGGGACATCGGACGAATGATTGCATGAGATTGAAACACATTGTGCAAGACATGATTGATCGAGGTGACTTAATGGTAGATGGTCACAAGACAAAAGGTGATCATGGAGCCTTTAAAAATCCTCTTCCAAATTACAACAAAGATGGAGCTTCAACCTCGGATGATACACGTGGAGCTCGTATCAACCATATCTACAACAACACCATAAATCACATATCAGTTGAAGATCATCAAGTAAATATCATCACCATCCGAGATCAGTGTGATCATGAATTCGTTAATGTGACAACCCAAACTCAGAAATATGTCTTAAAAGGACATATTGTGCCTACAACTACTACACCAAAAATCCAATATGACTTGGTTAACCAACTACGCAAAACTCCAGCTTAGATATCTATACTAGAATTGCTAAAACTATCACTGAAGCACAAAGACATACTGGAACAAGCGCTATTGGAAACCAATGTACCTCAAAATCTGGATACGGACAGATTTCAAGCCATGGTTGCCCATATGACTGGACCTCATAACCTCACCTTCTTAGAGCATGACAATAATTCCTTGAGTTATCCGCATAACACTCCTCTCCATATCAAAGCCATTGTTTGCAAATATCGAGTAAAAAGAGTCTTAATAGATGGAGGAGCCAGACTTAATATATGTACTTTAAAGCTTATTCGTGCATTAGGCTTCTCAGAAGAGTCTATTGATCCCTGCTGTGTGGGGGAAAAAAAAAAGCGAGACTAGGTCAATCATGCCCTAATCCTACCTTTTGACACACATTACGGAATACGAAAGAGCCTAGAGATATCGCACAATTGGCTACTTCTTTTGGTGAAAGAGAGAGCCACAGGATATCTATTAGGATTTCTATTCCCTTGTTGAAATTGTAAGATCAAGTAATGCAAGTTCAAACCCTAATCCCAAAATGCAAGTATGAACCAATAACAAGATTGCAGAATTGAGATTAAACAATGAACAACTGTAAGTACAAGGATGAAATAAGAATGCAGATATGTACCCGGAGTCAAAATTGGACAGAAAATGTTTGGGACGGGAGCGCGAGCGCCACTGTCCTGAAAACTGCACTGGAAACCACTGTTCTGGACTCTGAAACACTGTCTGGAAACTGTCTGCAAACTATCTGTCCGGAGGACAAGGGCGCCCAACGCCTCTGTCCCAGGGACCAGGGCGCCCAGTGCCCCTGTCCCAGTCTCCTGCTCTGCAATTTCACACAGAGTGTTGTTCCAACCTTCTCTCTCCGGATCTGTATCCCACGGTGTCGTCCGAATCTCGAAACCTACAATAATATCTGAAAAAGGGGGAGGGGTGGCTATATAGGGTTTTGCCTTAGTCAAACCCCCGCTTCGGTGATTTCCACCTCCACGAATAGCCAAGTTGTTTTGTAAAATGTATTGTGTGTGCAGACCTAGTGTGTGTGCAAGGTCCAAAATGCAAGAAAGCAAACTAGAGCAACCTAGAAAGTAAACCCTAATTGCTTGCAAATGATAATGTAAATGCTCTAAATCAAGATGCAATGTGATCTAAAGCATGAATAAATGATGTATCAAAGCTTATGCAAAGACATGAAAACAATACGAAATCATACCCAACCCTCAAGGGAGGAGTACAAGCCAATCTTCAGTCAGTAATCTCCTATTGTTCTTCAATGTCTTCCAAGCCCTAAGTGGATGAATGAATTTGATAGATGCTTGATAGAATGATGTTGAATGTTGTTGAAGTCCTCAAAGATCTGCTCTTTCGCTGCATATGAAGTTCCTAGAAACCAAAATCGGATCCCTTCAAATGAAGAAAGAGAGCTCTTAAGTATGAAACCCTAGATCGTAAATTCGTATTTTGGCCGACCTAGAGATTGAATATCCTGCCAATTTCTTGGGGTTAAGCTTTATTTTATGATTGGATCGTGCTCCCAAAATTTCGGGAAAAATGTCCGGGACCATGTGCACCGGGCGCCACGGTCCTGACAACTTTTCACCAAATTTTCAGGGCCGTCGGATATGATGATTTTAGAGAGAATCCCAAAGTTACAGGTGATTTCAAGATGTTTTGACCCCGAAATCAAGCCCCCAAGTTCGAAATAGGACTTAATTAGGGTTTTTGATTAAGTGATGTATTGGAGGAATAAAATGCAAAGGGCGCGCTTTAGTGAAAGGGCCCAACTTTTTGATGTAGAGAATGATGAAATAGGACCTTAGACCTAATTAATTTGATTAATTAAGTGCTTAAGGAGAAATGCAATGCAGAATGCAAAATGCACTAAGGCGGGTGCTAAACTAGGTGTGAAATTGTACCACCCTAGTGAGTGCGTACAATTTACGACACTACATTTAGCCCCCACTTTAGCGGTCATATGAGTACTACGTGCATATGCAAGCTAAAGTACAGAAAAGTAAACATCATTTGAAAAAGGATATATCCATAAGTTGTCGGATGAAGCCCCCAACGATATCTACAGTACACAGTTAGGAACCGCACCCTACAAAACAAATGTTAGATCACAAAATCACCTAATGCTTACTAGGGAAAGTAATGAAATCTGTGAGTAGCTATATGCCCCCCTTGTTTCGACTTGCTTATTTAGGGAGGTGAAATAGGGTAGCATGTTTACTTGCGACAAATTGTGTAAGAGAGTGTTGATGAGGGGTTGTTCACTAAATAGGCTTCATCAGAGCACTTTTTGGAACATCTCGAGAGTAAGAGAAGGAAAATACGATTCCAATGCAACAAACGGCTCAAAAATCACATCTCCCAAACCCAAGTTATGATAAAATGAATGATAGAGGGAAATTAGGGTTTCAAAAAGTAAGAATAAACAAACAAGAGTATATACTTTGAAAGTGACACTTGTATTTGTCAGTTTGTCGATTTCAAAATACTATTCAGTGCAGCAGAGCCCACATAGCCATCATCATGCCTTCACGACGACCGGAGTGTCCCACGAGGATTGAGAGCCTGCGCCAGGCCGTGATCGACGACGAGCCACTGGACGAGGTGAGTTGACTGAACGTTTGACTTTTGATTTTTCGCATGTTTGAATTTTTCGTGATCGTATACGGGCCTCGAAGGCTGACCGGGGCCCACCCAGGGCGCCATGGTCCCTGAGGGGTGCCCTGGTCCGCCCAGGGTGCCATGGTCCCTGACAGGGGCGCCATGGTCCCTTACAGGGCGCCATGGTCCCCTCAGGGTGCCATGGTCCCTGACAGGGCGCCATGGTCCCCAATCAGGGCCTGGCGAGAGGTTCCGGGGCTAGCATACAATGTGCGATGGTTTGCATTTGTGATTTCGATGATCTAGTACTGATTACAGTCATGTTTTCGTGGTACAGGGTCTCCCGTACATGAGAGAGCATACAGCGGGACATATTCTTCGCACTTTGCGAGATTAGATTCCACGGCTGACTTAGTCAGAGAGAGACACACTATCGATTGTGGGATTGTGGTACGTGATTCTCATGCCGGCCATTCGATTTCATCCTGCGATGCTGATGGCCTTGATGGAGCGATGGGATCCTGATACATGCACTTTTCACCTTCCAGTAGGAGAGCTGACGGTCACACTCGAGGATGTGTACCGTATACTTCATCTTCCTATCAGAGGAGCGACAGTTACATACGCGACCGATCGGTCAGCGGAGGATCATCAGAGAGAGCAGGTGTATTGCATAGGGAGAGTCATGCCGAGCAAGACGAGAGGTCGCATCATGGTCAGCTGGCTCTTACATCCTACAAGGGAGGTACCACTTCTGAGACGCCTTATGATAGCCATCATAGCACTAGCCGTCTGCCCTAATGGGCGAGGGACACACATGCATGGGAGCCTCAAATCGTGTATCAGAGCGATGGAGAGACACAGGAGAGTGTATGTGTGGGGTCGGAGTATGCTAGCACATCTCTATCACGACCTTGAGGAGTATGTATTCGGACAGGGTTGTAGTTTGATGACATGCACACTTCTACAGGTGTGGATTTTAGAGCATTTCACATGCACCAGGCTCGTTGGCTTTCCACTGAGTACAGCGAGCGAGCGACCTAGGGTGTTCGCTTATCCACTTACCAGCGAGTGGAGATTTGGAGATTTATTATATTGGAGAGTGATTTTTGATAGACTGACATCCAAGGTGATAGTGTGGAGACCTTACCTACTGATGCACAGATGGGATGGTATGGAGAGATAGTTAGCATGCCTACAAAGGAACCGCCTACTGCGAGGACGATATGCACACATCATAGTCCGTTTCTACTTTGACCGAGTACGGAGGCAGTTCGGACTAGAGCAGTGTGTTCCAGCCGATGTGCCCATCTATACTCGACACTCATGGGTCCTTCCTAGACCTGGAGCAGTAGCGAGACCGACGGTAGATGATATTGAGACGATAGACTTAGAGGGATCTGATCAGGATGTAGTCACTGACTATTCTGCAGAGCCTGGAGCATAGCGTAGATATGTTTCATGGTTCATGAGATCATATCCAGGTCCTATCTTTCCACCAGATCATCCGACAGGCTATCCAGGCCCATGGAGACATGGAGATCGAGATGAGGACGAGGGATCCAGGTCAGAGGAGCCAGAGGAGGGAGAGGGTCATGAGGAGGCGGGAGATCCTGATCCACCTACAGGCGATCAGCCTAGTGACGAGGAGGAGGAGGATGAGGATGCAGATAGAGAGGAGGACGAGGAGGATGCAGGTGATGATGCGGATGAGGATGAGGATGCAGATAGAGAGGAGAACGAGGAGGATGCAGGTGATGATGCGGATGAGGATGAGGATGACGAGGAGGAGGATAGAGATGATGAGGAGGAATCAGATGCAGCTCTCCACCATTCAGGAGAAGATACCATAGCTCTAGATCCACCTCCTATTCTCCAATAGGGGGAACAGGAGGTGATATGGAGACCTGTCACCAGTATCGTCCAGCCTACACCCATCGTGGATAGAGTATACAAGCGAGGGGAGCCTAGCGGTTCTCAGTCACAGATACTACCATATCATGATCCCCACTGGCGCAAGGGAGATCCAGGTATAGTAGGTTTATATTGATTGATTAATGTTTTTATGATATAGAATGGTACTAACAAAAATCTATTCTATTGCCACAGCTAATGTGCAGGAATGGCGTTCCTTGATTCAGCAGGCAATGACAGACATTTCCATGATAGCACAGATCCCCAGTTCCTCACAGATTGCCTATAGGCCTTAGGGGAACGTGGATCGGCATGAGGATTTGTTTTTCCCATTTCGAGTACAGGTAGATATATGGAGAGAGAGAGAGAGAGTCCTATCAGAGGACCTTCAGCAGGCGCGACAGAGAGAGAGAGTCCTATTAGAGGACCTCCAGTAGGCGCGGCGAGATCTAGCAGTGGCTCAGATCGAGGCTACCACCTATCGTGCGATCCTTATGGATAGGGATTGTAGGAGTTCCTCTCGGAGTCACTCACGATCTGTATCGTGCTACACACCCATGGGTCCACCTTCACGACCAGACCAGGAGGGAGCATCCAGTCGACACTCTCTAGCCACTAGCCCTAGGGATAGGAGATGATGTTATGATGTACAGTGACCTAGATTTGTATACGATCCACACATATATATGTATATATACATGCTTCTCTTTTGTCTCAAATGTGTTATCTTTAATGCTTAAAACAACGTATATTTTGTTTTGATTAAATCTTAATACATTTGGTAAATTTACATGTATGTTCAGAATTTAATTGCCATGTGATTGATTTCTCAATGCTCCATGATTAAATTGATACATGTGTGACTTAATTAAAATGTTTAATCAAGTACTACATTGATGATAAGGAAGAAATATGCATTAAGCCTAAGAATCATATAACTAATGTGATTTAATTTTGAACTCAAACACAACATGATACGATTCTACTTAATACATAAAGACATTGTATAATATGCTAGCATAATGAGAAATGTAAACCTTTTACAATTTACATTAATGAATTCAAGACAAACTATAAAGTAAGAAGACATGCTTGTCAGGAACGAAGCAATATAGATTAAATGACATAACATTTAATTCTATTTTGCTTTAATTAAGGAATACTAACATATTATCCAATGCTGAAGAATTGCAAAAGAAGATAGATGAAGAATGAAGAATTAAACATAATATCTATGCAAGTGCATAGCATTAATAGGTTCTTTAAGAGGCGTACTGTCTACATCCGCTATTTTGTAAGCACCTGATCCATAATCCTCAATAACGATATATGGTCCAAGCCAATTAGGACTAAATTTTCCCTTTTCAGCAGGCAAGGCATTCACATTGCGCTAATTCTCATAAAGGACTAAGTCACCTACTGAGAAGGAACGTTGAATAACCTTGTCATTATAGCTTCGTTGTAGAGTTTTGTGATACGCTTGAATATGCTCAAGAGCGTTTATGCACTGTTCATCAAGCATCTCAAGCTGTTGAAGTCGTTGTTCCCTATAAGAGTCATCGTCTACTATACCTTTGAGAGAAACCCTAAGTGATGGAATTTCTAACTCTAAGGGCATAATAGCATTAGCACCATAAACAAGATTATAAGGAGTAGTTCCCGTAGCAATTCATACACTCATTTGGTAAGCCCAAAGAGCATAGATTAGCTGGTTACTCCAATCCTTACCATGCTTATTTACGGTTTTACGAAGAATTTGTTCAATTATCTTATTAGATGATTCGGCTTGACCATTTGACTGAGGATAATATGGTGTAGAAAATCGATGTTTGATATGATACTTCTCAAGGAATTTCTTCACATCCTTGTTTTTAAACGATGTCCTATTATCTGAGATAATAGTGGAAGGTATCTCAAATCGAGAAATGATGTTTTCTAAGAGAAATTGACAAATCACTTCAGCAGTAGTAGAGCGAAGAGGAATAGCTTCTACCCACTTCGTAAAGTAATCTGTTGCAGTTATAATGAAGGTGTGTCCTTGAGATGAAGGAGGAGAAATTTTTCCAATAAGATCCAAACCCCATGCGGAGAAAGGCCAAGAAGCTACTTGAGAACGAAGTTCTTGGGCAGGAGCATGAATCAGATTATTGTGTTGTTGACACTGATGACATTTCTTAACAAATGAAAAGGAATCCTTCTGCATAGTTTGCCAATAGTATCCCATACGAAGCAACCTATGAACTAGGGATTTGCCCCCAAAATGCCCCCCACAGGCACCTGAATGTGCCTCTTCAAGAGCAACGGGGATTTCCGACTTGTTAAGACAATGAAGGAGAAGACCATCATAACCCCTTCGATAAAGGACATTAGAAAGGATGATATATCTAGCAGACAGCTTGCGGATTCTAGCCCTAGTGTTCCTATTAGCGGAATCAGGAAAGGTACCATCAGTCAAATATCTTACGATATGCGAGTACCATTCATCTGAGTCTATAAAATCACAACATGTTACTAGGCTAGAATCATCTACAATAGCTGGAGAAATAAGATTGTGAATAACAAATTTAAGATCGACCACAGGGTCCTCTAAAGATACCAGAGAAGCCACACATGCCATTGCATCCGCATGTCGATTATCTTTTCGAGGAATGGGTTCCATAGTATAAGAATTGAAATTTTGTAATAAAGAGATAGCAAGGTCTTTATATTCTGATAATTTGTCTTGTTTTGCTTGATATATTCCTGTTACTTGTCTTATAATCAATTGCGTATCTCCATAGATATGTATGTGTTTTATATTCAGAGCTAAGGCTGCTTTTATTCCCGCTATAAGAGCCTCATACTCAGCAATGTTATTGGTACAGAGGAAATTTAGATGATATGATAAAGGAATGGACTTCTTTGTAGGAGAAATTAGAACAACACTTGCCCCCGATCCCGTACGACACTTAGAGCCATCAAAGTATAACTCCCAAGTTTCATCTTTCTCTATAGAAAGAATGAAGTCATCGAGAAAGGACTCAGGGTTAGGGAAGGAGAAAGGTGAAGGGGCGTCAACTAAGTGATCAGTCAACGCTTGTCCTTTAATTGCTCTTTGGGAAACAAATTTAGGGTCAAATTCAGTTAACATCATAACCCACTTAGCTAGACGTCCTGATAAATCAGTTTTAGAGAAAAGATGCTTCAAAGGATCAAACTTAACCATGACATGGACTTCTGAATTTAAAAGATAATGTCTCAATTTCTGAGTCGCAAATACCAAGGCCAAGCATTGTCTTTCTATCGCAGAATATCGGGTCTCATAATCGAGTAAGGTACGACTTATGTAATAAACCGGACATTCCTTACCATCTTTATCATGTTGTGCTAACAATGCTGCGAGAGCATGAGAAGAAGCAGCTGTATACAGTAGGAAGGGTTTAGAAGGTTCGACAGGTTGAAGAACAGGAGGACTAGCCAAATACACTTTTAAATCTTCAAATGCTTGCTGACAGTCTTCATTCCATTGAAAAGTGATATCCTTTTTAAGAAGTTGAGTAAAAGGAAAGGTACGATCCGCAAGCTGAGACACGAACCTATGAATAGCTTGAATCTTTCCTTGTAAGCTTTTAAGTTGAGAGACATTTCTAGGAGGTAGCATATTAACAATAGCATCTATTTTCTTAGTGTCCACCTCAATCCCACGATGCGAAACTATGAATCCTAATAGTTTTCCACTATCCACACCAAAAACACATTTTCGGGGATTCAAGCGTATGTGATATTTACGAATTCTTTCAAATATTTGACGAAGGATTGTAACATGATCCATGCGAAGAAAGGATTTAGCTAAAATATCATCAACATAATCCTCTAAAATCTTATGCATATAATCATGAAAGATAAGGGTCATCGCTCGTTGATAAGTTGCACCGGCGTTTTTAAGTCCAAAAGGCATCATTATCCAACAAAACGTACCCCAAGGAGTGGTGAAAGCGGTTTTGAATTGATCTTGAGGGTTTATGAAAATTTGATTGTAGCCTGAAAAACCATCCATGAAGGATAGCAAGGCATGTCCTGCCGTAGAGTCAACTATCATGTCAATGTTTGGAAGAGGGAAATCATCTTTTAAAGAAGCCTTATTTAGATCCCAAAAGTTAGTACACATTCTTATTTTGTTATCTGGTTTAGCCACAGCGACAATATTTGAAATCCATGGGGAATAGTCAATAGGGCGGATAAATCCAGCCTCCAATAATTTTTCAATCTCGGCCTTAACAAGCAGAGCCACCTTAGGATTCATTTTTTGAATCTTTTGTTTCACGGGCTTAGCATTAGGAACTAAGACAATATTATGAGTAACGATCTTAGGATCTATACCAGGCATGTCAGAATATGCCCAAGCAAAGATCTCAGGGAATTCATGCAATAGTTCTTCATATTGTTTCTGTTCCTCTTCATCCAAACATTTCCCAATTTTAATGACTTTCTCTTTATTGCAAGGATCCATCTTAACATCAGTGGTGTCACTTATGAGAAGATTGCTTTGTTGAGGAGTGTCCTTTAACTGAGGGAATTCTTTCACAATCTCATCATTATCAATCTCTTTTCCAAAATAGGCTTCGGTGTTCAAACAATAAGGGAGTCCCCTATTGTGATGATAACGAGGAAGAGTGTCATAGGCTCCCAAGAACTCAGCTAAAGCATCGTCGGTAGGGAAGACATCCAAAGCACAGGCACACGAAGGATCCCCATCAATATACTCAGGGTGCTGCATTGATAGAGATGTAGAAATAGCATTAACACTAATGCATGGTCTTTTAGAAGCTTTAGTACGTCTGCAGGGATTAAAGCCAAGTCCAAAGGCATAATTGTGAAAATTAGTCTCTAGAGGAACTCTTATCCCTTGTTCATGAGCACCACAACCTTTTCCATGATACCCATGCTTAGAAAAAATGCAAAAACCACGACCATAACGATCAGCCATTTTAGGAAGAGAAGGTGGTTTTTCATAAGACAAAGAATAAAACTCTTCATAATTATAGATGTGAGGAGAAGAAGTTTGAGAGGTGGCCACAAAATTATTACTCATAGATTCAGGTAAGGTTGATTGATTTTTAGTTTCTTCTTTCTTTTCAACTTTGTGATTTTCAGCTTCTTCCTTCTTTTCAACTTTAATTTCTCTAGAAGGAACCTTATATTCACCTACAAAGGTAGGGTTAAAATCAAGAGATCCCCAATCATCCTCTGCGAGAACCTTCTCAGGATCAAAATCCTTTTTATGTGTAGTTTCAAGTTGAGAAGGATCTTCTTCAGGAGTTCCAGACTCATCCGAAGGATTTTGATCATCGGAGAGCGAAGACTCATCGATAGGTTTCTTGTTTAAAGAGTCATCACTAGACGAGGATGGCTTAGAAGAATCTCCTTTGGAATTAGATGTTTGCAGACAAGCTTGAAAATTAGTATCACCCATCAAGGTGTATGTCTTATTGTTATAAATGAATTTAACTTGTCTATGCAATGTAGAGGGGACAGCTTGCATGCTGTGAATCCAAGGCTTCCCTAATAACAAGTTGTATGTGAAATTTCCCGGCATAACATGGATAGGAGTAGGCAAAGTAACAGGTCCCACTGTGAGAGGTAAGGTGATGATACCTAATGAAGTCTTAGCCACATTGTCAAAGCCACGAATGGGACGAGAGTCAGGCTCAATAAGAGACGTATCCACATTCATCTTATGCAATAAATTAATGCTACACACATTAAGGCCAGAGCCATTATCTACTAGTGTTCGTCTTATAGCAGTGTCTTTCATGACAACCACAATCATCAAGGGATCATATTGTTGTTGGACTTCACCAGTAGGCAACTCATCTTGTGTAAACACAATTTGAGGTTTAGGATTCATCACGGAGTTAACAAAAGATGCTATATTACTAGATGTATTCGGTGGAGGAACATTCAAATCTTTCAAGGCATCTTGTAACATTCCATGATAAGCGGAAGAAGTTTGAATCAAATCCCAAAGGGATATCTTAGCAGGGGTAGCTTTAAGTTGTTCTATGAGATCATATTCCTTACCCATAACTTGCGAAATACGGGGAGCTTGAGGAAGAATTGGTTGAGGATTAGGAAGAGAGACTGGAATAACAGGAGGAGGATTAGGTTGCCTATTATTTCTGGTATGATAGGTATGGGCAACCGCATGATAACTCTCTCTAGTTATTTGCTTGGCATAATTATAAGGACTTATAGGTTTTCTTCCTTGTACAGTGATGATTGGTTTATTCGGGGTGTGAAAGGAATCATGATCATACCTTCCTTGAACAATAAGGAGAGGTGATTTAGGAATTTGAAAGGTGGGAGAAGGATAAGCACCTTCGACTTCAAAGAGAGGCTTATTATGTTCATTCAAGTTTATCATGTTAACCAATTTAGAGGCCTTGTTCTTGTTTAAAGATTTCGATAAAGCCACAAAGTCATCAAGAGCATCATCCAACAAAGCATGATCATATCGGTTAAAAGGTTTGTCTTTTGATTCAAAAGGAGACATCTCCTCATAGAGGGGATTATTGAAAACAACCATGTTACTAGATTCAGGGGAAGAGTTGATAGGAATGTATCCTTGAGAGGAATCATTCGACTTATCTTTCTCATCACACCTAAATGGCATAGTAACAAGGTTTATGAGTTTTTGGTAAAATGAAGGTTTGGCATCTTTAGGGTTTAAAAACTCATCTAAAGCTTCATCTAATTCATCTTGGCTATACTCATAATAATCATCAAAAGCATGAACATTTTGCAAATAAAAATCTGACATTTTGAAAGGATTACATAAAATTTAAACACACAATGCAAAGAAACACACTCTTTTTTTTTTTCTTTTTAATGAAAATGAAATGAAAACACACTAAATCTAGATCTAGATCTAATAAATGCAATGCAAGAGGAAGCAATGATAGATTCACGTCGGGTTCACCAAAATGTGTGGGGGAAAAAAAAAAGCGAGACTAGGTCAATCATGCCCTAATCCTACCTTTTGACACACATTATGGAATACGAAAGAGCCTAGAGATATCGCACAATTGGCTACTTATTTTGGTGAAAGAGAGAGCCACAGGATATCTATTAGGATTTCTATTCCCTTGTTGAAATTGTAAGATCAAGTAATGCAAGTTCAAACCCTAATCCCAAAATGCAAGTATGAACCAATAACAAGATTGTAGAATTGAGATTAAACAATGAACAATTGTAAGTACAAGGATGAAATAAGAATGCAGATATGTACCCAGAGTCAAAATCAGATTGAAAATGTTCGGGACGGGAGCGTGGGCGCCACTATCCTGAAAACTGCACCGGAAAACACTGTTCTGTACTCTGAAACACTGTCTGGAAACTGTCTGGAAACTGTCTGTCCGGAGGACCAGGGCGCCCAGTGCCTCTGTCCCAGGGACCAGGGCGCCCAGCACCCCTGTCCTGGTAGGACCAGGGCGCCCAACGCCCCTGTCCCAGTCTCCTGCTCTGCAATGTCACACAGAGTGCTGTTCCAACCTTCTCTCTCCGGATCTGTATCCCACGGCGTCGCCCGAATCCTGAAACCTGCAATAATATCTGAAAAAGGGGGAGGGGCGGCTATATAGGGTTTTGCCTTAGTCAAACCCCTGCTTCGATGATTTCCACCTCTATGAATAGCCAAGTTGTTTTGTAAAATGTATTGTGTGTGTAGACCTAGTGTGTGTGCAAGGTCCAAAATGCAAGAAAGCAAACTAGAGCAACCTAGAAAGTAAATCCTAATTGCTTGCAAATGATAACGTAAATGCTCTAAATCAAGATGCAATGTGATCTAAAGCATGAATAAATGATGTATCAAAGCTTATGCAAAGACATGAAAACAATACGAAATCATACCCAACCCTCAAGGGAGGAGTACAAGCCAATCTTCAGTCGGTAATCTCCTATTGTTCTTCAATGTCTTCCAAGCCCTAAGTGGATGAATGAATTTGATAGATGCTTGATAGAATGATGTTGAATGTTGTTGAAGTCCTCAAAGATCTGCTCTTTCGCTGCATATGAAGTTCCTAGAAACCAAAACCGGATCCCTTCAAATGAAGAAAGAGAGCTCTTAAGTATGAAACCCTAGATCGTAAATTCATATTTTGGCCGACTTAGAGATTGAATATCCCGCCAATTTCTTGGGGTTAAGCTTTATTTTATGATTGGATCGTGCTCCCAAAATTTCGGGAAAAATGTCCGGGACCATGTGCACCGGGGGCCACGGTCCTGACAACTTTTCACCAAATTTTCAGGGCTGTTGGATATGATGATTTTAGAGAGAATCCCGAAGTTACAGGTGATTTTGAGATGTTTTGACCCTGAAATCAAGCCCCCAAGTTCGAAATAGGACTTAATTAGGGTTTTTGATTAAGTGATGTATTGGAGGAATAAAATGGAAAGGGCTCGCTTTAGTGAAAGGGCCCAACTTTGTGATGTAGAGAATGATGAAATAGGACCTTAGACCTAATTAATTTGATTAATTAAGTGCTTAAGGAGAAATGCAATGCAGAATGCAAAATGCACTAAGGCGGGTGCTAAACTAGGTGTGAAATTGTACCACCCTAGCGAGTGCGTACAATTTACGACGCTACACCTGCAAGAAGAGTACCATAAAGGCATATGATGATGAGGAAAGGTCCTCTAAAGGAACCATGATGTTACCTATTCAAGTGGGACCAGTGCAAAAGGATACTATGTGTCAGGTCTTAGACATAGATCTCACCTACATTATTTTGTTAGGGCGACCCTGGATACATGAAATGCAAGCAGTACCTTCTACGTATCACCAGTGTGTCAAATTTCCTTATGATGGACAAGAAATCTCCATATCTGCTAATCACATTCCATTTCAACATTGCAACACAATGGGGGAAGCCTGAGACAGTTTGGTTCCTCATAATAGAGATAAGCAATGATCTTCAACATCAGATCTACAAATAGCAAAGCCCAACTCATTATCTGGAGATTTCAAGCAGAAAATGCAAATCAAAGACCAAGGTATGGGAGAATACTCTTTGGAGCCCCTATGTTTGGCCAAATTACTGACATCACCCAGATCTCATGGATTGCCTACTACATCAACACATCTAGTCACTCAACCCATCACCAAATTTGATGGTACCTTCATCCAATTGGGCACTCTAGCGCATGAATCAGAAGACAAGGATATTCTTAGCTGGCTATACAAAGATGGGGAAGAAGATAATAGAGCAGCTACTCTAGATATTATTTTACCTACACACCTATATGGAAAAGGATACTTAATCATGCAACAAATGGGATATGACGGTAAAGGACCTATTGGGAAACACAAAGAAGGAGTCACTGAACCCATAGATCTTCCTTCACAGCCCAGTAGAGACAAAACAAGATTGGGTTGTAAGCTCACTTTCCTATTAAGAAAGCCACCCCGCATAACTGCAAAACCTCAATGGAAAGTAAAGAAGAAGTACAAAGAAGAATCCTGGTAGGAAGCACTCTTTGAATCAACAGAAACAATCCGCAAGGAACGAGAATGTCAAGAACAGAAGTTACATCAGGAAAAACTTCTAACCCACAAGAAGGCCATATCTGTAGTAGTAGCTCATAGTCAAAATCCACTATGCCAAGAACAAATAAGATCATCTCAGGATACCATTATTTCTCTAAGAGGAGGCACAATCTATGAACAAATACAGAAAGTAGAAGAAGGATCTTATACCGAGTCAACAAAAACTATCAAAATGGTATCCATTATCAAAGTTTTATTTTCACCATACAACATACCAGTTTACAACACTAATAGAATCTGGGATGATGCCTCTGAGACTGATTGAAATGAATATGAATGGGGTAGCTGCTTAAATGCTACTATAGATATCACTGACAATACTGATTCCATATCCCCTTCTCAAGAAAAACATAACACAGAAGATAGACCTCTTGAATTGTGACCTCAGAATATCTATGACGCCAAGGAAAGTGAACAGAAACATTATGAACAAGTCTATACAGAAGATAATACCATCGAAGACCTCGATGAAATCCTGGACTTCTTTAAAACCAAGAACAAACACGATGAAACCTCTGTCCTGATACTTACAGTAGCAGAACTTGATCCACCTAACGATTCCTTACCACTTGTTTTTCCTGATCTCATCGACTGGGATGAACCTGAAATCCATGATATACCAATTTTCCCAGATGATGAATCTATTATCCATTACCTATGTACCGTAAATATAGAAACAAGCTCTACCAGTGAACAAAGTAATGATGTCTGCCAATCAGGGAGTGCCAAGTCTCTCAGTTGCAAAAGTAAACCAAATAAAAGATCTGATGCTGAAAACTAATCAATGGCAGCTCTAGATCACAAAAAAGTAAAAATAAAGGATGCATCTGAGGGTGAAAACCTTTTTAAGGCACCTAACAATGGGAGAATTGACACTCTTCCTGAGCACTTTCATGAGTGATCACCCATATTGATTGAGCCCACTCAATCAATCAACATTGGTACCACAGAAGCAGTAAAAAACATACACCTTGCAGAATTTCTGACAGAGGCGGAAAGATCAACATTCATCATTTTATTTAAAGAGCAGCAAATTAACTTTGCTTGGTCATATGCTGATATGCCCGGAGTAGATCCACACTTAATCATGCATCACTTGTCCATCTCTTCAGGAGTTAAACCAGTGAAGCAAAAGCTACGAAAGATGAATCTACAGCTGGCACTCATGGTCAAAACTGAACTAAAGAAACTATTAGATGTCGGATTCATTCGACCCATTGACTATGCAGAATGGATTTCCAACATCATTCCAGTATCAAAACCAGATGGTAGTAGCAGAATATGCACTGACTTCAAAGATGTCAACAAAGCTTGTCCAAAAGATGACTTTCCTCTGCCCAGTATCGACATAATTGTAGACCTCATAGCAGGACATGCAATACTCTCACTAATGGACGGTTTCTCAGGGTATAATCAAATCAAAATAGCCCTAGAAGATCAAGATAAAACAACGTTCACCTATCCTTGGGGAACGTACTATTGGAATGTTATGCCTTTTGGCTTAAAGAATGTAGGGGCTACTTATCAAAGAGTAATGACAACAATCTTTCATGACATGATGCACACATTTATTGAAGATTACATGGATGATTTACTAGCTAAATCCTTCACTAGAGCGGAACATCTCAGCATCCTAACAAAGATCTTTGATCGATTGGAGAAATTCCAAGTCAGGCTCAACCCTAAGAAGTGTGTCTTCGGGGTTACAGTAGGCAAGTTACTAGGCTGCATAGTCTTAGCTAAAGGTATCAAAGTAGATCTAGCAAAGGTACAAGCCATTATAGAAATGCCACCACCAAAGAATATCAGTCAACTCAGATCTCTACAAGGATGACTTCAATCAATCAGGCGATTCATCGCTCAGCTAGCAGATAAAAGTCTACCATTTAACCATTTACTACACAAAAGTGTACCATTCAGATGGGAGACCAAGTGTGCAGAATATTTTTACCAAATCAAACAATACCTAATGAATCCACCAGTTCTAGTACCACTAGTCGCAGGAAAGCCCCTTATCATATATATCTCAACAACAGATATATTGTTGGGGGCACTATTGGCACAAGAAGATCAACAAGGGAAAGAACGAGCCATATACTATATCAGTAGGACATTGAATGGCTATGAACTCAACTATACATTCATTGAAAAGGATTTTCTAACAGTGGTCTTTGCATCTCAGAAGTTCTGACATTATATGCTAGCACACACAATTAAGCTAGTGGCAAAAATTGATCCTCTCAAATATCTACTCAGCAAGGCAGCTCTTACAGGTAGATTGGCTAAATGGGTCATGATTCTCAGTGAATTTGATATCCAATACACAGAAAGATGAGCCATCAAAGGACAAGCAATTGCAGATCATCTGGCTGAAGCACCACTACTAAGAAAACAAACTATGGAGATTGAATTTCCGAACAGGGATGTTCCTACTCTTTCTACCAAACAATGGACCCTATACTTTGACAGATCCTACACACAACATGGTTTAGGTGCTGGCATTCTATTCATCACTCCTGAAGGACACACTATACCAAGATCATATAGGCTTATGTTCCTAGGCACAAATAATGTGGCTGAATATGAGGCATTGGTTAGAGGCATCAAAATGGCCGTAAAATGGAAAATCACAGAGTTAATGGTCTATGGAGATTCACAACTAGTCATCAATAAAATCAATAACGACTATCAGACAAAGGATGACAAGATACTACCCTACAAATGAATGGTGGATGACTTCAAATAGTATTTTGTGCACATCACCTTCAAGCAAATGCCAAGGTTGAACAACAAAGCAGCCGATGCAGTGGCTACTATCGCTTCATTACTACAAATTCTAGAGCAACAGAGTCGTTATGAGTTCCTGGTAGAGCAATTGTTCTCCCCAGCTTATGACCACTCTGAATCCCATGTTATCTATGCCTTGACTGGTTCAGATTCTCCGTTATATGGACCAATATATGACTACCTCAAGAACAATATCTTACCCCTTGACCAATCTCGTAACAAAAAAGTAACTTTATTCGGCAAGCTACCCGTTATACCCTTACCGCTGATACTTTGTATCATCGAGGTCTAGATGGTACTCTTTTTCATTGCCTTAATCGTAATGATTCTGGTTCCGCTTTACACAAGCTTCACGAAGGTCTTTGTGGAACACATTCAAGTGGGACTACTCTTGCTAAAAAGCTTCTAAGGATGGGATACTACTGGCCTACAATGGAGAAAGACTCATATCACTTCGCCAAGAAATGTCCTAAATGCCAGACCCATGGCAATCTGATACATGCACCGACACAGGAACTATAGCCATTTACAACATTCTGGCCCTTTTGTCAGTGGGGACTAGACTTAGTTGGCAAAATTCATCCTTCATCTTCAAATGGACACAAGTTCATTATAACGACAATAGAATACTTTACCAAATGGATAGAAGCAGTTCCCATGACCACAGTGACTGGGAAACAAATTGCCTCTTTTATTCTAAATTATCTGATTTGCAGATATGGTATTCCAAGTTCAATCATCACAGATAATGGATGACCTTTTAAAAATCAAGATGTACAAGAACTATGTGAAAAATTCAAAATCCAACATCGATTCTCTACACCATACTACCCATAGGGAAATGGTCAAGCAGAAGCATCTAACAAGATAATACTAAAAATCCTAAAGAAAACAGTGAATGATGCAGGCAAAGACTGGCACGTCCAACTCAATCCAGCACTTTGGGCATATAGAACCAGCATCTGCACACCTACAGGAGCAACACCATACTCATTGGTATATGGATCAGAAGCCATTTTACCCCTAGAAGTAGAAATCCCATCTCTCAGAGTTTCTTTGAAAGGTTTAATCCCAGATGAAGAGTATTGAGTTAACTGATTGCAAGAACTTGAACTATTAGATGAAAGACGTCAGCATGCTTACACTCATCTCAAAGCATATCAACAATGCATGTGCAGAAGCTACAATCACAAGGTCATCCCTCGCAACTTCAAAGTTGGTGACCTAATCCTCAAAGAAAATCCAAGAAATCAGCAAGATCGAGAAAAGAAAGGGAAGTTTGAACCTAACTAGTTGGGTCCCTATGTCATCATATTAGTCTATGGATCAGATGCCTATCAGCTAACAACTTCAGAAGGAGATGTGCTCGACGAAACAACTAACTACATCCATATGAAGAAGTACTACACTTAAGTAGCCTAATGCACGGAAAAAGCCAAAACAAGCAAAAAAAATAAAAAATATCCAGAAAAAGCAAAAAAATAAAGTACAATAAAAACAAATGGTGAAAACCTGGTAAACAGGCACTGTTGTGAAAGACTACCTCCTTTATCTATCTCCATACCATTTTATCCGTATCCTTAAAACACTATCGGCCATCGCCAGACACTTAGCACATATCCATTCAGGACATACTTAGCATAGTCACTGTCCTGGTCTATCCATATCTATCCTCTTACCATATTCTACCATGGCTTGGAAATCATTGTACATATTCACATCAAGAGACACACTCAGCTAGGAGCAATAAATCATCAAAAAATTTGCAAACATTCAAGACATCAAAACTATTTACAAAACTCAGCAGCATGGCATCCAACAACCAAAACTACGCTTCATCGCAAAACAAAACAAAAAAAATCACAGAAATACCAAGGATGGATGATTTTTTGAAGTACTGAATGTTGCATTATCACATACAAATCTTGAATATTTTTTCATTTTGAACTTTTTAAATTATTGGATTCTCTTCCTTTTCTCACCAAATGCTTCAAAGCTAGAGATCATGGGGAACTTCCAATATTTTCTTAGTCTTCTGTTTGGGAGGCGGTCACTTATACTATGTGAATACTTGCCTCAAGACGTGATGCATCAAATATCACTGAAGGCCTAATTCCACTTCATGCATACAAATGATTTAATCTTGTCTGTTTACGCAATCCGCACTCAGGTCGTCCTGGTTCAATTATACCTTGACATTTGTGCTATCTTGCAAAATCAAATATCATATAAATTTTTCTCAAGTCATTATGGTTCAATTAGACCATTGTGCTTGTATAAATTTTCAACATATCCTAAACAAATCAATGCTCAATGATGATACCTACAAAGAAAGAAAACAACATATGGTTGTATCAGGATGGCAAATGCAGAATGAGGATGCTACCAAAAATAATTAGTTGCATATCATTTTACAATTAGTTGCATATCATTTTCCAATTAGTTGCATATCATTATCATACATCTAAAAGATACATTTTACAACATATAAAATCATACATCTCATTTTCAAGATACATCTCACAAACATATCAAAAGCATACATCCTGCATCATACATTACATTATATATTTAAGCATTGCATCATCATAAAGTAAAAGAAAAGAACACAGAAGCACATACATCCATATAACACACCACAAGATCAAAGATAATGATGTCGTATATATATATCTCCAAAAATGATTCAAATGTACAAAATCTATCATCTCTATGTTCAGTACAAAGAATACAATGATCTAAAATACAATAGAGACCATGTCTCCCAAGTATGGCTATCCCCTGATGGAGATGGTCTGGCTCCAGATGTCCCCACCCTTGGATCTCTAAGGGGATCCTATCTTGATG
The DNA here is from genome assembly GCF_030272615.1 of Cryptomeria japonica. Classification (NCBI taxonomy): domain Eukaryota; kingdom Viridiplantae; phylum Streptophyta; class Pinopsida; order Cupressales; family Cupressaceae; genus Cryptomeria; species Cryptomeria japonica. Next base: position 679,269,576 of record NC_081415.1, on the reverse strand, counting down.
GCCCTATCACCCTCGGCTCTCTGACCGCGACCTAGTATCTCGAGATCGACTGGATCTTGACTATGTAAAGCTCTGTAGTTGGTGATCCTTGGGTATCGCAGCCTCATAGTGCCGGCGGTAATACTCCACCTCCTGAGCTCTCAAAGATAGCTCTCTCAGGGTGTCTCTCATCGGACCACCTACCGCTGCCCTCTGTATGCTTGCTGCAAGCTCCTCCGCTCGACCCCGCCGCTCTATCTTCGTGTCTCGCTCAGTGGTCAACTGCATAATTTGTTGTTGATATGTCAATACCTGTGCCTGCAGCTGCTGCATAGTCACCTACAAGGTTCAAATCTGTTCATCCTCAACATGAGTGGGGATCCGAACCTGTAGTGGTACCTATGTAGGGGCATCCCCTCTAACTCTGCTTGTCCTCGGTGCTAGAGGTGGGAGCACATCCTTTGTCCTCCTCTGCGCTGGCTGTATCACCTCATCAGTGCCCCCCATTGCAGCTAGAACCTCCCTCACCCTCCCCTCTCCACCTGCTCCAATGGCCAATTCGCCTCTCCCCCTATCCATCACCACTCGTCTAACTGCTCTCTCCAAACCTCTATCTCCCCTCATCACTCTATCTCCCCTCATCACTCTATCTCCTCTCCTTGTCATCCTCCTCCACCATCTCCATCTCCCTCATCATCATCATCATCATCAAATGCTGGCCGCATCTCCTCTGGATCTGAAATCCTTGCCACTGCTTGCGCAACAAACAATCTCGCGAACTCATTTGTCATGCCTGCATCCAAAATATCTGGGGCATAATCCCATATCTAGCCCGCTAAACCGACAAACTCCTCCATAGCCACCGCACTATCAATGGTCCAGCCCCAATCTGGTATGTCCTGCCTCCGCTGTGCATATAAACAGGCCCCCTGAGGTATACCCTGTTGTCAACCAAAGTATCGCAAAACTCTGGTCACCATGAACCTCTCAATAACAAATGGGGTCCTCCCAATTAGGTATCTTGTCATAAACACATAGGGCATCTCTAGCCCATCCTCCACCCACACCTCACATCATGTATATGGTCGCCATGTGACTGTATCAATGTCATCCAACACTCTCCTCCAATTCTCTAGTTTGCCCAGTTTCAGTTGGACAACTAGACCCCTATACCCATAGGCATAGGCACGTCCAACAGGCCTATCCCTATCTACTAATGGCCTGGCAGCCAGAATGTGCTCCCAGCACCATACCTGTAAGAGTGTCACGCCAGCTGACAAACTGTCATAACCTAGGTATACCAAGTCCCTGTATAGATGGGCTAGCATAGCTGATCCCCACACGAACCTGCGGCCCTGTGTAACCATGTCCTCTAACACCAGCCCCCATCCCACAGAGAATCCCTTTGACCTGCGATCAAGACAAAGGAATCCACCAATAAACTTTGCCAGTACTGATGGAGGCGGTGCATAATCCAGGTCTAGGAACTCCTGCCACAGGCTCTTGTATCTGCATACTGTCTCATCGTGAAAAATGCAATGAAGTGCCTCTGTGCCATCCTCCTCCGACTACTCATATGGTAGTAGTGCACCTACTACTGGTATGCGCAGAATCCTGTAACAGTCTTCTGGCGTGACTGTCATCTCACCCATGGCAAAGTGGAAGGTGTTCGTGTCACTGTGCCACCTCTCTGCGAGCACTGTAAGTAACCCCCGGTTCACAGTGAACCGAGACATATCCAATAGGGACGTCAACCCGCATCTCTCAATAATATCCAGGTCAGCCTATGTCAACTGTGCTATCAAAGTCCAAGGCCTAGGCAATCGCTCACATGACTGAACCACGCCCAATCGCTCCTGTCAACCAGCAAAACATGTCCAATATCAGTTTTCCACATCAAAACAAAGATATCAAAATCAAAATCACATCAACAACATGAAACAAATTGCTCATCTACATCAAGTTCAACATCCTATCATTTCATATCAACTTGTAACACAACTTAAGTTATCAAAAACCATATCAAAACTTGTAAAACAATTCAAGTCTCCAAATCACATAAACTTGTAAAACAACTCAAGTTTCCCACCCATATTAGCTTGTAAAACAACTCAAGTTTCCAACCCATATCAGCTTGTAACACAAATCAGGCTTCACACATTGAACTTGAAACAAAGTGCAAAAACAAATCATGCTTTGATCAAACCAACACATGCATAACTTGAAATATCGCAAATCAAAACAAGTTATATCAACACTCATATTGGACAAATCAATAAAAACCATGACAACAAAACACAACAATTTTCTAAATCACCCCATCTCACAAATTTTTTTTTCTGATGTGCTAAAACAGATTTTCTACGCGCTAAAATTTACACATGTGCTAAAATGTTTTTCCCACGCGCTAATCTGTTTATCCTATGCGCTAGAATACTTCTATGCGTTATCCTTTTTCCCCAATGCGCCACCCAACCTACCCTATGCACTAAAACCTATTTATGTGCTAACCTATACCTTGCTGACGCCACCTATTTGACCCTGTGGGCTAGGTCTACCCTACACGCTAAAATTGCTTACCCATGCGAACCCCTGTGACCCCTATGCGCTAGGTTTTTCTCACGCGCTACCCTGTTGACCTGATGCGCTACCCTGTTGACCTGATGTGCTACCCTATGTTTCACATGCGCTACTTTCCCTCTATGTGCTAACCTACACCTTCTATGCGCTACACTATTTTGTTTCGGACGCAGCCCTAAAATTCAAGCTTCATGCGCCACCTAAATTTTTGTATGCACTAAATTGTGACTTTGACGCGCTAAACCGCTAAAACCAAATTTCAAAAAAAAAAAAATGACCAAAAACGATAAAATAAAAAATAAAAAAAAGGTCAAAAGTGTTGACTTACTGGTGGTCCATATGCGGCAGGTCTCCGGTACCTCCGAACACGCTCAAAACGATTCCTGGAATATGGAATAGGCATTTTGACTTCTCTCCAAATTCTCTTTCTCAAAAGTCAACAATGCACAAATGAATCAAATAAAGGCACTTTTCCCCTTTTATAGGAGAAAAATGAAATTAGGGTTAGGGAAATGGGCATGTAATATGCTCGCGGTCTCCCTTATACCCTAAAACGTGTAAATTATCGGGAGATGAATCAATTTCAACATTTCACATAGCCAAAATCATACACACCAAACACAAATCACCAAATCAAATTAAAATTTTTAAAATATTGATTCATCTCCCGAGGGGGCATCACCATCAAATATCGAATCTGGGGCATCACACATCAAATTAAATCTGGGGCACAACTGGAAAATTGTAAAAACAACATAAAAATTTCATTTGATCATAAAATCACGATAAACACATCATTTTCTTTGAAATAACATGTGCACACACATCACTTCAAAGAGAGGCAAAATGTAGATGTATAAAAATGACCATATTCCTAAATGAATATTTTATGTTCATTTCTCTATTTGATTAAATCCAATTTAATTAAGTTACCCGCATTCCTCTATTTAATTAAGTAAATTACTCAATTAAATTCACTATACCCATTTAATGAATAAATCATTTTATTCATTTAAATCCCTTCTATCCACTTTTAATTAAATTCAAATTTAATTAAATAGTTATCCTAAATTAAATAAATCTAATTTATTTAATTTCCCCAAATTGAAACCAAATTGAATTAAATTAACTTTATTTCAATTAAATCTTATTATTCCTCCATCCACTTGCATTTTCCTACATCTCCCACTTGCATTCTAAAACCTATTCCTAATTTCTTCTAGACCCTTCTAATCACTTCTAAATTAACCTAACCCATCTTCTAAACTTTGTCACATCCCTAAACAAAGGGAAGTCACTTCTCAAACCCTCAAAGTCTTCAATAACCATTAAAGGCTCCAAGTCTCCAACAACTTTCTCTTACAAACCATTAATGGTTAATTCAACCCTCTTACATGGTTAGAGACTTTTTGCCTAACTTAACTTTCATCCGGGTCTCTTCAAGCATTCATTGCTTTGACCATAGTTATTCCTTAATCATTTGCACAAGAGTTTATCCTTGGATTAACTTTTAATCCAATGGGTAATCTTAACTTAGGCTTGACCCTTACCCTCTAGATAACCATAAGGTCTTCTCAGGCATTTAATGCATCCAACCCCTTCTCTCAACCCAACCCTATGTTGACAATTGTCACCATTTCATTGGTGCCAATTGCAAACATGGATCCCCAACTTTCAAACTCAACCCTTGATTAAACCTTTCAATCCTGACCATCCATTGCCCTATTTTTGCTATAAGCTCTCATTCCTCCATTTTCATATCATCCAAGTTTGTAGTATCATACTTATGCTCAAATACATTCAAGTTTTCATACCATTTTTATACTTATCATTTTAGCCTCTCTTTAACTAGGAATTAGTCTAAATATGCATGTTTAGAATACTTTCTTTATCATTTAGCTCAATCATAGACTAATATATCATGTTAGGATAGTATTCATACTAACCTTGTCATCTTATAGTTAGTTTATTGCATTTCTAGAATCATGCATAGCTTAGGATGCATCTCATATTAAAACCAACAAAAAACATCCCTCGTTCTTGCATTTGCCATCCCTAAACCATTTTGCTCAGTGATCTGAGAGCAAAAACATTGGTTTGAGGGACCGTGTAAGATAGAGAACCATGGGACCAACCTTGGGAAGCTGAGTGATACTTCATTACTCCATAGCTTGCACCAAGAAGTCCTGTGAGTGTGTGAGCAAGGCTCCATAGAACTCCATTTTTCACATTTCAAGTTCTATCAACCCGCTTTTCCTGCTTACACATCTTTCTCTTCAAATTTAGTAGCTAAATCTTTCTTCTCAATAGTATAACTTGTGGAATCAATAGGTAGTAGTCCATCTTCTTTAATAGCAATAAACACAATTTCATCTCCTTCTGATTCTTCATCTATAACACCTTCATCAACAGCATAATAATAGTTCTTCTGATGTTTATACTTCCGGTTAGGCTTGTAAGGCTTATCATACTTCTCATGCTTCTCATATCTATCATTCCTATCATGCTTATCAAATTTATCATGCCTATAATATTAAGACATTCTCTCTGGGCACCTAGAAGCAAAATGTCCTATCTTATTGCAAGAGAAACATTTCAGAGGCAATTTTTTATCATACCTACCTGCTCCTTTAAGCAATCTCCGGGCAATCAACGCTTCAAGCTCATCCAATTCTCTTTCTCTCTCTTCCATCTCTCTTCTCTCTCTTTCATATCTAGATAATCTACATTCTTCAGGATCATACTTCTACTTTCCAGATACAGATGCTCTAAATGCTGTCTCAGACTTTCCATGTGATTCACCAAATCTTCTCAGTTCAAATCCAACAATCTTTCCAACCAACATATCTCTTGTCATAGTAGTCACACTCTATATCTCATTAATAGCAACTACTTTATGTTTGTAAGCAAGAGGTAATGATCTTAGCATCTTAGCAACAATTTCATATTCTTTAAGGGTTCCATCGATACATTTGATACCTAGGACAAGTTCATTCACCTTAGCCATTGTAATGGAGGGAATTTGCCACCTCAAGGATGATGTGCCCTAGAGGACAAATTGTCCTTCCGATTACCTCTATGAAGTAGCACTAAGATGAGCCAACGGATAAAATAATAGTCAATTGCCCATGATTCGGGACTAACATACGGTCTCTTTCCCAAGGACAAACATGCGGAGCTGGGACACCAACTCGACACGCTATTGTCCTGTACAGACAAAGTAAAAATCACGTATGAAAAGTTCTGAATACGTGGACAATATAATGAAACACAAAAAATGAATGAAGGAAGCTAAAAGTTTTGAGATGCAAAATGACTGAAATAAAACAAAAGGAAAGGGGAAGGAAGAAAACACTCACAATCGGTCCACGATTGAAGCCTTCTGCTAAATGATGATCCTCTTTGTTGGTGTAAATAATTATTCATCTTGGATATTATTACACTTTACTTAAGTTTACTTAAGAAATGCATTTCATAGTAGTTTGGGTATAAGACACTTGGGTGTTTGTGCCACATTGGGATAGTGTGTGTAGGAGAATTTCCACCTTTTATGGTGTTGATCTTGATGTTACACTCCACATTCAGTGGGTGATCCACCTCATGTAGACTATTATATTGTTTCTCCTACCTACCCACACCTATTTCCTACCTACCCTTGTTTCTTATTGAGCCACATGTCATGTTTGTGTGCTCACATATCCATAAGCCTTGCCTATATAAGCAGGCTCATCTACATTGTATGTAATTTCAAACTATAAATCATTTTCTATTGATGAGAATACAGTTTATTCTTGTCCTATATTGTGTCTCTATTTTGTACATTTCATTGAGCTCTTGATCTTGGCAAAATCTCACATGGTATCAGAGCCATTAGAGCGTCATTGATTCATCTTGAAGAGGCATTATTGCGACATCAAGAGGCAGATCTGAGGAGCAACATCTTTTGGAGGCATCCTAGACCAGATCCAACTTTGCCATTGCATCCAGGTGGCCGTTTCCATGAATTTTGGTTATAAAGTCGACCTATTTTGGTGAGAATTTTTTTTTTCGCCAATTTTGCTATTATTGTACGAATTTCAAAATTTTTTTTAGTTTTTTCTAAAAAATTGAAAAAAAAAAAATCAAAGAAAAAAAATTTCGTCAAAAACTTTTTCGGAAAAAAAAAAATTTAAATAAAATTTTCAGAAAAATAAATTTTCAAAAAAAAAAAAATTCAAAAAAGAAAAAAAAAATCAAATTTTTTTTGGGGGTCTGAAGACCCCCCTGTAACCCTTGCAGGTCCTTAGCTCCCTGGCGGCACATCTCCCTCTGGTGCCACCAGCCACCACCGACGGCTTCATCGCCCATCGACAGCCCCGCGTAGGCTTCACCACCACCAATAACCCTCCGCCAGCAAGCACTGGGGATAACTCCTTTTGTCGGCCCGACAGCTCCGCCCCGCCACAGCCACAACAGACCTCCCGCAGCTCCCTCGACAACGTCGCCTGGTAGCCGCCTGTCGTGCCTCCCTGTCACCCCACCCCCGCCGGCCCCTCCGGCACTGCCGTCGCCTTCGCTAGCCCCACCGGCCCTGCCAGCCCTTCCGCCACCGGTGAAGTCTGTCGCCGGTACCTCCCACCGACAACTCCACCTGGCCCTTTGGCAGGCCCTGACCCGTCCAACAACTGCCATGTGGACCCCGGGACATCAACGCCATGTCAGTAGATGCAATAGCCTAGTTGGCTGCCACATCACCTGCCTAGTCACTGCGACCGTACCGCCCAGTCAGATTTTTCGGCTAGTCAGATAGTGCCACGTCAGCGCCCAGTCAACCATGAAGTTTTGGCGACGGTCATACGACCGTCAAATTTAACCCGATAGTTCACTGACATCATCATTTTTCAAAAAATTTGTAGGCCCCTCTCATTGAGCTTTTTGATTTTGCAATTCAACTTCAAATGGCCATATCTTGCTCATTTTTGCTCCTTTTTTGGTGCAATGTTTTTTGAAATGAGCTATAATTTCGTGTACTTTCTTGTGGTGGAATTATTTTCTGATTTTGATGGACAAATTTTTCAGAATTCTCAGTTTTTGGTGACTGTACCTGTCCAATCCCCATTTTTGCAACTTCCAGGTCTCCGTTCGGGCTCATACGAATTCTTTTTCAGGTGCCATTTTTTTGAAAGTGCATTATTTTTTGTCTACTCTCAGAATATGCTATCAGTTTGTAAAAATTGTGGGTAGAAATTGTACTTTCATCATATGATCTTATTTGGCCAATTTGGCATTTGTATTGCATAGATCTATCTTTTGGATCTTTTGCTTTGTAGTTCTCGGCCTATTGGGACAGTTGTAAAACAAAATCAGAAGTCCACCTTGCCATTGTTTGCAAGTAGCCTATTGTACATGCACTACATATAAAGTGCCAAAATCATCATTTTTGGAGGGATACTTAATTAAGTGAATTTGGGGGGGTGTCTCTTGTGCTTTTGTGCTCTTGTGTTCCTTCCTTTTTGCTGCTATGGGTTCTTTTAAGTTTCCTCTCTTAACTCCTCATAATTATGCTACTTGGAAAATTGATGCATGCAGTAAACTTATGGAAAAAAGACTCACTCATTATATTGATAGAACTATTGTTGCTCCCGCTGATCCTAAGGTTGATCCAGTTGGTCACTTGGATTGGCTCACTAAAAATATCATGGCAATTGGTACCTTAAGAAAGTATGTATCAAAGGATCTCATTTTTTATATTGAGAAGTGTACTCTAATCAAGGATGCTTGACAAAAGTTTCAAGACTTGTATGGTCAAGTTGATGAGATTAGGGGATATCAAATTGATAGTGATCTCACCATGTTGGATCCCAAGAACTTTGATACTATACAAGATTATGTCACTAAGGCAAATGAGTTGAGGGCACAACTCAAAGATTGTGGCATTGATAAGAAGGATACTCAATTGATCTTCAACTTGATAGGCAAGCTTCCACAAGAATATGTAGCATTTGTTTCTAGTTTTCAAACCCATAGGATGACAATGGGTTCTGTATACGGTGAAAATGGATAACAACAATGATGAAAGACTAAATAGATTCAACCACAAAACCCTAGCCTAACAACAACAAAGATCCACCATAACATATGAAGATTACCTAAGACAATGCAAATCAAATGAAATCAGAAAGATTATACCATCACATGTCCAATAGGGTTTGGATCTCCATTCTTCCTATCTCCATTGATCTTGCTTGATATATTTGCTCTCAGATTTTATGTGCACAAGAGCTCAACAAAGAACAGAAATGTGGTTGCAAGTAGGATCACATATGAAAGTGCAAAGTGTAGTGAAGTCGAGTGCGTAATTGAGTTAGCCAAGATGCATAGATTGATTAGGGTTTGATAATTAAGGAAGCATCTCCTTATATAGAAGACACTATATGAAAAGGAGGGATAAGATTGAGAGGTGTAAAAAGAGGTCGGCTATGATTAGAGGGTAAGTAGAGGAAATAAGAAAATAATGAAAGGGGTAGGTAGTGTAGGAATTAAGAGATGAATGACATGTGTCATGGGTAGAAAAGGCTAATGAATTAATTAAATAAATAAAGATTTATTTAATTAATAGAAGAAGTGGTATCAATTAAATAAATAAGATATTTATTTAATTCAGGAAAAGGACAATTTAAATAAATAAAGGCATCTATTTAAATGAGAAATAAGGCTAGAAGAGGATAAATGAATTAATTAAATAAATAAAGATTTATTTAATTAATAGAAGAATTAGGCTAAAGTAATTAAATAATTAAAGATATTTATTTAATTAATTAGACATGACAATTTTAAGTGTCTACAGGTTCAAGCTACACAATGCCTACATTTGATGCTTTCAATGAAATTTTGATGATGGAACAAACTAAGTTGATAAGCATGGGAATTCTTAAGGCTTCTAAGTCTCAAGCATTAGTGGCAAATCAAGGGAACAAAGGAAATCAAGGAAATGACAACTCAAACAAGAAGAAATGACAATCAAAGCCTAAGGACAAAGCATCATATGTCCAAATGGCAATCAAAGCCTAAGGACAAAGCATCATATGTCCAACTGATCAAAGAGGACTGAAAATATGTCCAAATGTGTATCTCTATCTATTGATTTACCCAAGAGGTCATCAACATAATCTTCCATAGTTACGTGCATGAGATCATGAAAGATAGTAGTCATGTCTCTTTGATATGTAGCGCTTGCATTTTTGGCCCAAAGGGCATGACATTCCAATAGAAATTTCCCTAAGGGCAAGTGAATGTTGTTTTGTGCTGATCCTCGAGCACAATTTTTATTTGATTGTAACCAGAGAATCCATCCATCAAGGATAACATCGCATGACCTGCTGTGAGATCGACAATCAAGTCAATAGTTGGTAATGGAAAATCATCCTTAGGACAAGCTTTGTTGATATCTCTGAAATCTGTACATATTCCGATACTACGATCTGGTTTACTGACAGGCACTAAGTTGGAGATCTGTTCAGGATAATCAATTGGGCATATGAATCCGACATCCAATAATTTCTCAAGCTCTGCTTTAACTAATAATGCGACTTGTGGATGCATCTTTCTTAATTTCTGTTTCACTAGTTTTGCCCCTGGTTTAACTATCAAATGGTGCATTACCAAATCCGGATCCAATCCAGGCATATAAGCGTATGACCATGCAAAGTTGATTTGTCATTCTGTGAAGAAACTTATGAATTTTGACCTTTCTGACTCTGTCAAAGATTGAGCCAGGAATATGTTGTGTGGAACTGCTTCTATACCAATGTTTGTTTTGATCTCCTCTACCAACATGGATGACTATTCCTCATATGATGCTGGGCGAATGTCGAGCCTTCCATCTTTGGGTGCCTCAGAGAGGTTTTCACCCTTAGATACATCCTTTCTTTTTACTTTTTTGGGGTCAGACAGTGCCACAATGTGGTTTTCACCATAAGACCCTTGTTTTGTTTTTATTTTTATATTTTTGCAACTGGAAGGTCCGAAACCCTCACCAAAATATGCCACGCTGCTAAGTTCTATAGTGTATCCTGCTTTATGGTCCCTAGGGGGAAGATCCTCTCGTATGCCAAGATAGTCAATAAAAGCTTCATCATTTTGGAATGTGTCAAACTGTGCAGGTCCTTCATGGTCCCAGTCAATAAGTTGGTGGTGAACAAGGGGGAGGCCTTTTATGTCTTTGAAGTTAGCGGGGCTAAGAGTGAAGATGCAGTTATATTCCAGTATGTCAAGGTAATAATCAAGGTCATCATTGGCACTCTCCTCATCAATCTTGATCATGAACAAATCCAAATTATCATCACTAGTAGCGCATTCTGGGATAGGTGTTCTCATTCTATGTGATTTCAACCTAGGACCTAGAGGCAAGGACTGTACGACATCCTCCGGGGTTGTTTCTTGACCAACTTTGAATTTTTCATAAAATTTCTCTTCTTCTGTGGGTTCATCTGGCTCTCTGAATGTCTCGGTGAGCTCGTAGTCACTGGAGGATTTATCTGAACCCCATTCCCATTCATTGGAGTCTGTGGAATAGCGATTTTCTTGTTGCATTTTGGCAGCTTTGATTTGTAATTCTCTTTATGTCCTTTGAGTGTGGACCTTGGAAGTCAGGAAACCAAGTCCCTTTGAGCGTTCCTTTTTGAATGTCAATTCAGGTTGTAAAGGTTCAATGATGCCTTCCTTTCTTAAGCCAAGAGGGCTTTTGCCATCATACCCAAATTTTTGTAGAATCTTGAACCCTTTGCCATACTTCTCACATGGTATGCTGATGTGATCTTGTGTATCATTTTCAAGGTCTTTGTAAAGCATTTTGTATAGGTCTTCCTCTTCTAGTTCACCCCATCTTTGAAAGATAGTAGGGTCCCATTTGAGTATAATGATAGATACCTACTTATTAGGATGTGGTCTTCCATATTCTTTTGGTGAACTCATGACTTGTTGTAAGTACATGGTTTGATTCAAAGTGTATTCACCCATACCCTTGTCCTATAATTTCCCTTTAAGTTCACCTTGTTTTGATGTCGAAGGTTTTAATGACTCAGGATCAATATATGCAAAAGAAGGAACAACTTCCCTATTACTTGGAATGATTGTCTCAGTTTTCAGTCTCAAGTTATTGCAATATATGAATGGATTAGGATCCCCATTAACTGTTATTTCAACTCCATTGTGAGGAAACTTAATGCATTGGTGATATGTAGATGGGACTGCCCTTATTTCATGAATCCAAGGATGTCCTAGTAATATATTATATGTGAGATCTAGGTCTAGGACTTGACAAACCACATCCTTTGGAACTGGCCCAACTCTGAGAGGTAAGGTGACTGTGCCTTTGGATGAACGCTCTTCATCATCATATGCCTTGATGGTAATTTTGTTTGTAGAATTCACAACTTTATCAGAATATCCCAATTGTTTAATAGTGGTCAATGTACAAATGTTCAAACTTGCTCCTCCATCTATCAAGACTCGTTTTATTCAATGTTTGTGTATGAAGGCTTCAATGTGTAAAGGTATGTTATGTGGCTGACTGACATAGGCGTCATCAACTTCTGTGAATGTAAGCGAGTGTGGAATGGAAAGGTATCCCACCATGGCTTGAAATTGGTCCACGTTCAGATCAATAGGGACATCAGTGTCTCTCAAGATTTTGTCAAGAATAGCTTTATGTGCGGGGGATATACGTAAGAGCTCAGGGATGGAGATTAGCGCGGGTGTCTTCCCTAACTGTTCTACAAGGTCATACTCAGGCTTGGTTGATGAGGAAGCTATGATTTTAGCTAGAGCACCTTGCAAAGTGAATTTACCTCGACGGGTTGTAACATGACATTCAGAGGTAGGTTCGAAAGAAGATCCAATGCCTTTTAGGATAATCTTGGGTCTTTGGGTAGAATTCTCCGACGTTTTGTCCTTGATGATAATGGTAGAGACATAATTATCCATTGAAATGTGATTGATAGTTGAATCATAGTTATAAGATGCTCTGGTATAGTTGGTTTGGTCATCTATGGCTACAACTTTTCCCTTGTCGTGCTTTGGGAATGGTTCCTTAAACATCTCATGTTCTTGATTGGATGAGTGTCCTTCAATCTCAATGTCACCTCTATCAATGAGATCTTGTATGATGTTCTTTAGTCGATGACAATTTCCTATCTTATGACCCCTGCTCTTATGAAATTCACAATATTCATCATCATTCCACCAATTTGGTTTGACCTTTGGCTCATATGGAGGAAAATCTGGAATTGTGATTACTTTGTTTGCCACTAGCTTTTTGAAAACATACTCAAGTGGTTCTCCCAATGGGGTGTACTTCCTTCATGATCTAGAAGTTCTTTGAGTATTCACTTGATTGTTTGTAGAGCATGATCCCAAAAAAATGATTTTGGGTCACACTATATTAGCATCCACAACACCATCATTGACTGTGTTCTTGTTTTTATTCCAAAATCTTGGCTTATCTTTTCCTTTAAATTCATCTTTGTTTTCCCTGAATATCTTAATAACTCCTTGTTCAATTAGGACCTTTTCTATCGCTAAGCCTTTTTCAATGACGTCCTTGAAGGTGGACAAACAAGCTTTCCTTAGATCATAGCCAATGTCTTTGTTAACATTCTGGGTGAACATTTCTACCATTCATTTTTGTGGAATTTCACAAGAGCATCTGCTGGCTAGATTTCTCCATATTTGTAAAAATGATGAAAAAGATTCTCCATCCCTTTGCTTGGTGTTGCACAAAGTAGTCACCGATATGTCTGTCTCTATGTTGTAGGAGAAATGTTGGATAAATGCCTCTGCTAAGTCACCCCATGACTTAATTCTAGGTGGGAGTTGGGAGAACCATTCCATAGCTTGATCACCTAAGCTTTGTGGGAATAATCTCATCAAGTATGTCTCTTCTACTACTACCTCAATGCAAGCTATGAAAAATTGTCTTATATGTGCCTTAGGATCCCCTTTTCCTCTATACTTATCAAACTTAGGCGTCATGAAATGTGTAGGAAAATGAGGCATTGGAATGCTCTTGTCAAATGGATAAGGACATATGTCTCTCATTGTGTAAGTTGGCTTCGGTGTATTTATGTCCTCCATTTTCTTTTGTAAGTCCCTGATTTGCTATTCCAAATTGTTCTTAGGCAGAGATCAACTTCTTGGACCATACCCCATGCTTGAGGCACCAATTGGAGGAGGAGCATGTTGCATATATGGATGATATTGATCATACACATGTTCATATGGAGGAGGTCTATAATGATGTTGCGTATAAGTACCACTTGGTATAGAATCATGATGACGAATGGAATATCCGCTTTGTCCATGTATACCATACTCTATAGGCATGTCATGAGTTTGTTCTAGTGTGTTGCCCCCAAATTTGATGTGAGGTTTCCTTGTGTCCAAATTTTGAGCATGCCTTTGAATATCCAATTGCTTTGGTTGTTGATCCTTAGCATTGGTATGTGATTGAACATATTTTTCTGCATAAGACCTTCATAATGGTCTGCAAAAGTGAGTATCATATGATTGACCATGTGTATGTGGGACCTTTGGCTTTTGAAACAAAGATGATGGTGATTCAGGAACCATATTTGGTCCTCTATTGCCTCCACTATTAGGTCTCCTTTGATCCATGTTGGAGTGAGGTTGTTGCAAAGGCCAATTTTCCATTATTTGAGACATGTCAAAATCATGAGGCATCTTGGCTCCACTTTGTGCCATCACTTGTAGAAAGTATTGTCTATCTCTCCTCATTATTTCCTCAGCCAATCTATTGAAATGGGGATTCATAATGGTGTCTTCCACTTCTGCTGAATGTACGAAGAAGTTGTCCATATTGTCATTGTGTGTATCATTGTTGTTTGTAGTGTCCATGTTCTCAACATTTGGAATGTTTCTATAAGCATCCATGTCAGGTAATGTAGTATGACCAGAATTGAAAAATATATCATTGTCATACTCAAAAGAACTCATGTTTGTGGACTCTTGAGCCTCTTTAGTTTCTCTCCTAGATTTTTGGGAATGGGTTTCAACCATGAACTAGGTATTTACCAAGATGTGTGAGACTAGATGAAAATAGAAAGAGTATGGAAGACCAAGAGTTGAATGGAATGTAAATGAATCTAAAGTTTACTTGCAATGTCCAAAGTGTAAGACCAAGTACGTATGTAGTAGAGTAGGTGTGGCTTCCAAAGAGATGATAGTTTCTCTTGATGAGGTAAGTTGACCTTGACTCTAAGTAAAACCAAATGAGACCCAAAGGTGATAGACCTTGATAAGGGACCACTTAGCAAAATGTTGTTGTATGTAATGTGTTGACAAAGTATGATGAGGACAAGCAAGTGACCTTTAGACTCAAGTTTAGACAAATGTGTATGTAATGCAAGATGTAAAGCAATGATGGATTTTGTGAGACCCAAAGATAGGTTGAATGCTAGATGGAAACTTGAAGAGATAACCTATGAAGCTCAATAAGTTTGAAACTAACTGTTCTTGTTTGCTGAATTATGAAAGTTTTCAATCCTGAACACAGACGTGCCTGTATACTTCACAGACACACTTAAAGGACACAAACACTATTCTGATAGACACAGATGCGTTTCTGAGATGTTTTAAATGCAAAGTTTCTCAAAAACACAGACACATTTTTGCCCTTCATAGACACGGA
Organism: Cryptomeria japonica; assembly: GCF_030272615.1. Lineage (NCBI taxonomy): Eukaryota > Viridiplantae > Streptophyta > Pinopsida > Cupressales > Cupressaceae > Cryptomeria > Cryptomeria japonica. The sequence continues at coordinate 679,254,332 of NC_081415.1, read as the reverse complement.
TATATGACACAGACGCATTTCTGCAAAATTTGTGCAATTTTTCCAATCTGTGAAGTTGCTTGTTGTGACCAAATCTGAATGTTTGATTGCTTTTCATGACAAGAGGACACAATGTTGTTGAAGACTTAATGTTTGCAAGTGTTTTGACTCCAAAATGACTCAAAGACAAGTGTGTTGTTTGATGTAAAAATGTTTTGCATACACTTGAAGACACAAAAGACACAATAATTGTTGTTTGGTCTTGAATGTTTGATTGTTCAAAATAAGTCAAGCACAATTCTTATGGTTGGCCAAGACAATAGTTGTTGATCCCACATGGAGTTTCCCCTGAGGCTATGCTATTCAGAGTAGATACTTAGATGCTTGACCCCACTGGCTCCACCCTCGGCACTCACTTCTCGGGGCAGCCAAGCATCAGTCCCCATGAAAAATCCTCGTGGCGAACTTTGTATCTCTACTAAGAACCATATGTGTGTGGGCCGCTACCAGAGGTCCGACCTCCTGCCTCAACAACTAGAAGGATTTTAGCTTCTAAAACAAAAAGGTGCTAGTAAGGGCATCCACTCATGTGGCCATACATGCGGCACTTTCAGCTCTATAAATACAGAAGGCTCCCAGCCGGTAGGGGTTACACCCTACAAATGATCAAATAAATTTGATCAAACGGGTTTATGGGGAGACATAGTGTCGGTATGAACTAATCAACACACGTTATCCATAGTTTTCACCATGGATACAGTTATTTATAGTGGTTTGGAAGAAGATGGCTTTTCTTTTGCTACCACTTGGGTCATTCTCTCCTCACTAGTAGTCCTAATGACCACATGGGAAAAAAGGCCCTCTAAAGATTAAACAAAAAGAGCCTATTGCTCAAGACACAAAAGACATTGATTCAATTTTAGTGCACCAATTGAAGTGTTTGCTAGTCTATGAAAATAAGGCACACAATAAAATCCTAAAAAACCTTGCCAAGGACCTGCAACAAAGATCTATTAGTAGTTTGGATTGTTTATAATGATCACCCCTTCCTGCAAGCACACAAGTTAGGTAAATTTTAAACCTAAAAGACTTTATGAAATAGGGGCCTTCAATAATGCATTTTTGCTTTCAAGACAAGCTACACCAATTCTGTTAGCTAGATCTGAAAATGTTAGCTCAAAATAAACCAGATCTGAAAACCCGAATGACTAAAAACTGAATCAATGAAACCCAAAATGAAATAAGTGCACACAGACATAGTTATCAGAAACACAAACGTGGCTTCTAGACGCAGATGTGCTTAGATGAGACATAGACACAGCTCCAGAACGCAGACGTAGCTTCTGGACATAGACGCACCTGAAAACCCCACATACATGCCTAGGGAACACATACACGACTTCCAGGATGAAAAAAATATATAAAATATTGCCGAGGATGCAGACACAATCCTAGATGTCTCAGACATGGCAGAAAAAAAAAATGCGATCCGAAAGTATGCAGACACAAAAATATCAAAATGCTGTCAAAAAATGTCAGATCTGTAACTTCAAAAACACAAAATCTGCAACAAGGATGTTAAATGCATGAGGGACAAGAGTCCCACCAGGCATTGCAAAATGTATACGGTGAAAATGGATAACAACAATGATGAAAGACTAAATAGATTCAACCACAAAACCCTAGCCTAACAACAACAAAGATCCACCATAACATATGAAGATTACCTAAGACAATGCAAATCAAATGAAATCAGAAAGATTATACCATCACATGTCCAATAGGGTTTGGATCTCCATTCTTCCTATCTCCATTGATCTTGCTTGATATATTTGCTCTCAGATTTTATGTGCACAAGAGCTCAACAAAGAGCAGAAATGTGGTTGCAAGTAGGATCACATATGAAAGTGCAAAGTGTAGTGAAGTCGAGTTCGTAATTGAGTTAGCCAGGATGCATAGATTGATTAGGGTTTGATAATTAAGGAAGCATCTCCTTATATAGAAGACACTATATGAAAAGGAGGGATAAGATTGAGAGGTGTAAAAAGAGGTCGGCTATGACTAGAGGGTAAGTAGAGGAAATAAAAAAATAATGAGAGAGGTAGGTAGTGTAGGAATTAAGAGATGAATGACATGTGTCATGGGTAGAAAAGGCTAATGAATTAATTAAATAAATCAAAAATTATTTAATTAATAGAAGAAGTGGTATCAATTAAATAAATAAGATATTTATTTAATTCAGGAAAAGGACAATTTAAATAAATAAAGGTATCTATTTAAATGAGAAATAAGGCTAGAAGAGGATAAATGAATTAATTAAATAAATAAAGATTTATTTAATTAATAGAAGAATTAGGCTAAAGTAATTAAATAAATAAAGATATTTATTTAATTAATTAGACATGACAATTTTAAGTGTCTACAGGTTCAAGCTACACAATGCCTACATTTGATGCTTTCAATGAAATGTTGATGATGGAACAAACTAAGTTGATAAGCATGGGCATTCTTAAGGCTTCTAAGTCTCAAGCATTAGTGGCAAATCAAGGGAACAAAGGAAATCAAGGAAATGACAACTCAAACAAGAAGAAATGGCAATCAAAGCCTAAGGACAAAGCATCATCCTCTCCACAACAAGGAGATACATCCTCTTCCAAGAGGGATAATTCACCAAAGAGGGAGAAACCTACTTGTGCCTATTGTAAAAAGTTTGGTCATGAGGAGAATCGTTGCCATTCTAAGAAGATTGATGAGCTCACACATATCATCAAAAAGCATAACATTGATTTGCCTAATGTCTACAAGAAGGATGATTCATCAACTTCCACTTCCTCACATTCAAAAGGAAAAGGGAAAGCATTCATGGCTTCTACAAGTGGGAAGACTCACTCTTTTGGGATAAGAAAAGGAAAATCTCTATGTGCTACTATCAGTCATGATTCAGAGAGATGGCTTCTAGATTCAGGGGCTTCTCGTCATATGGCATCTTCACACTCTATGTTCTCTACATATGGGCCTTGCACCATGCCATAGATTTTGATGGGCAATCATAAATACATGGATGTGATTAGGAAAGGATCTATTGACATTGGGGAAAACTCCTTCAATGATGTGTTGTGTGTACCCCACTTGACAAACAATCTCCTTTCCATCTATCAAATCACACATGGCACAACTAAGAGAGTTGTGGAGTTCACACCTGAGTCAGTTTTCATTAGAGACTTGGAGACTAGAGCTATCATTGCGATTGGGGTGGTTGATCATGCATCTCAGTTATATTCCTTTTTAGATTTTGTTGATGATAATGATTTCACATACGATGATTCTTCACATGATGATCACACTTCTTGTGATGGTTCAGATTTTGAGGAGAACTTTGGGTACTTGAACTCAGGGATTCTCACATGTGACCCCATTATTGAGCCTTGTGTTTCATCTCCTCCTATTGATATCACATCACCTATTGCACCTGATGATGTGGACAGTGTGACAGTTTTGCCTTCATGTGATTCAGTGCAGCAGGATATTCATTGTCTTCTAGCTTCAGATTCATGGGATGATTACTTGACAGACATTGCAGGTTTGTTTGTGGAATCCTACATTGCAGATTTGGGAGACATCATTTATGACATTCATCTTCTCTTTGATGAAGATGATCCTTCTTTGATTGTTGCGAGGGAACACTCTGACCCTCTTGTTCATTCTCTACATGATCATTCTTTCGAGGTTGCAATGATTGTGGATACTTATCTACAACAGTTGGAGGAGGTCTCTTTATCTTTTGAGGAGACATGTGAGTCTTTGGGACATGTTCTACATCCATCTCCACTAGATCTTGGAGTGCCTTTTTTAGAATTGTGGCATAGTTTACCACCTTTGGAGGGGGTATCTTTCAACATCAACATGGGGACACTTGAGCAGTTTTCAGAGACTCCTTTCATCATGAGTTTTTTTCATACATCTTCCCTTCATGATTGGGGAGACTTCATGGATACACCTTTGGTTTTGTTTCTTCCTAAGGGGAGGAATGTCATTTGACATTCATGGAGTAGTTTCTTCATGCATCGAGCTTCTATCATTGGTGCAGATTCCACATTGAGGGGGGGCTTCCTAGCTTCTCTTCTTCTCTCATATGGGGGGACTTTTTCCTCACATGGGGTTTTGTCCTTCACATACTTCTATGAGAGTTCTTTGTATCTAGTTTTTATCTCTCTTTTGGGGGAGGGTTTTTTCCCATTGGGTTTTTCTGTCTTTCCCCACTTTGTGAGAGATTTCATTGCATTGGTTTGCATGCATTTGCATTTGTACATGGGTACCTAACATGGCCTAGTAGCCTGGACTCATCTTGCTTTTCTTAGTTGCATTGTAGACTTAAGTGCATTCCCTTAAGTTACACTTAAGGGGGGGTGTTGGTGTAAATAATTATTCATCTTGGATATTATTACACTTTACTTAAGTTTACTTAGGAAATACATTTCATAGTAGTTTGGGTATGAGACACTTGGGTGTTTATGCCACATTGGGATACTGTGTAGGAGAATTTCCACCTTTTATGGTGTTGATCTTGTTGTTACACTCCACATTCAGTGGGTGATCCACCTCATGTGGACTATTATATTGTTTCTCCTACCTACCCTTAATTCTTATTGAGCCACATGTCATGTTTGTGTGCTCACATATCCATAAGCCTTGCCTATATAAGCAGGCTCATCTACATTTTTGTAATTTCGAACTATTGATCATTTTCTATTGATGAGAATACAATTTATTCTTGTCCTATATCATGTCTCTATTTTGTACATTTCATTGAGCTCTTGATCTTGGCAAAATCTCACACTCTCACCTCCATGAACCTACACACAAGCAAGAAGGGAAAATACTCGGGTTGTGTTTTGGAGCCTGCCTAATTCAGACCCTCATTTTGGTGTTTCCACCTCCATGGACAACCTAAGAAAGCCACAAGAAATATAAATGATAAAGAGAATATAAATGTAACATGAAATTGGAAATAAAGTTGATAAATATGCAAGAAAGAGGATTAAGATAACTCTCCTATCACGAATAGAGATTGGAATGCTTGGTAGTGCTGCGAAAATGGTGGAATGACTTCAAGTTTTCTCCAAGAGCTCAACCTGTAAGAAACAATTAACCAAATTGCCAAAAAGATCCTCCCAAATGCTTCCCAATTGAGAGGTATAGAGCTAAGAAGGAATTCATACGTTGGTGGGTGGATCCAGTGGTAATACGATTCCTTATGAGTGCAAATGTAACACTCAAATGACCGCCTGTGGACTATCAAATTTGCGGGACACTAGCACGCCACACAAACGTCTTTGCACCGCGCTTGTGTCTCCAAAGGTGACAGGTTGGCGGAGTTGGTAATGCTTTGGCCAGAGCTGACATGGATGGTTTGAGTGGACAAAAGGACATGATGGCATATCCCAACCTTCGATGACATGGAGGAAAAGTGCCATTTATCACATTAATTATAGGGGATAATATTTTAGATATTATATTTTGCTGTCACTTTAGAGTGAATTCCTTTGCCAAGGTATGCGAACATAAAGTAGAGGAAGATATAGAGAAAGAACAGTCACGATAGGGAGGCAAATTTTCGTCTATCAAACAAGGTTGCCCCCAACGAGATGATATCGAGATTTGGTACATATATTTTTATATGGTACATCTCAAACACACTAGTTGCATACTAGCATGATGGATGATAAGATAAAGAAATGGATAAGATAACGTAACAGAAGCAAACCTTGCTTTGGAGGAATGCCTCTGGCTACGAAAATATACGAGATGAGCAGCTGCCATTGGTATAAAATATGTTGGTATGGGTAACAAGATGCATTATGCTAGATGGCCATATGATAGGGCATGATATTTCAGTATGGATAACCATATGATAGGACAAATAAAGATAAATTTTATTGGCATGGGTAGCGACACGCTAGATAGCCATGCAATAGAGTAGAAAAAGATAGATTTGACAACATGGGTAGCGACATGTTAGATAGCCATGTGACAGGGCAAATAAATTTGGTAAGTAGTAGATTGGCCCCTATAAAGGCACTCAAGGGTGGTTTGGCCTCCATGTAGGAGATCATAGGAAAAGAAAAGATCAAGTGGTTTGGCCCCTACCTAGGCAATCTTGGGAAAAAAAAGGATTGAGTGGTTTGGCCTCCACCTAGGAAAACAAGGAATCGATAAAAGATACCAATGCAAAAGATGAAAAGATAAATGCCAAAGATAAAAAGATAAATGTAGATATGATGGCTCCCCCTTAGAATGATAGGCAGGGAAGGCGTGTTATTATAAAGAGAAGAGAAGTTGTGACATGTCAACATAATGAGATGTTTTCGTCAAATGCCACCAATAAATAATGACACATAAATATCCACAACATCAAAATATGCAATGCAAGAAGACAGGGGGATCCAATAGGCTGGCATCATAATCCATAACAATGTCAAAAAGATATATAGGATCACTGCAAGATGAGTGTATCATCATCGTGCCAAAGTTATCATATTTGAAGAAGAGCACAAGAAGACAAAGATAAAATAAAAATTCGGATCAACATGGAAGAAAGCAAAGAATGCCCCCAATGCTTTGCATCGTTCTTGAATGTCGAAAAGAAAGATACGAAAAATAGAAGGAGGTAGACAAATAGAGGAATGTGTATGACATAAAATCCCCTATATTTGAGTACCTATGGAGTAACTCGGGTCCTTCAGAGAGAACAACGGATAAAAACAATCAACCTTCCATATTCAAGTACCTACGAAGTGACTTGGGTCCTTCGGGAGGAAACAAATAGATAAAGCAAGCACAGGGGAACACAATCAAACACACATGCAAGAAGATGTAGATGAAAGATAAAAGTCCTAATGATCAACCCTTAGGAGGGGATCTTTTTGGCATTTGATGAACCGATATGTTAGCATATGATGATATCATAATAATATATGTTGTCATTGATGTCAATAAGTTCAGGTCAACTAGTATGAAGATTGGAGGAAGTTGTTATTGGTGATCAAGTTGGAGAACTGGTATGAAGAGATGTAGTGAACCGGTGTCGGGGTTTCACTAAGTGTGACTACCGGTTAGTAGTCTCAGCTCTAGGGTTTCCGGTTTGGCAATCTAGCTTGTGTGATGCAATCGATGGTATTTTGTGATGATTTATCTAAGAGATAAAGATGAGACCGAGATGCCACGTCATTTTTGTGCATGTGAAGGATTTTCTTGAAGATCTTGCATGTGAATATCGTCTGCATTAAATCTCTACCTCAGCAATGAACATTCTTCTTAGTGGTATGAGAAGAAAGCGTGATGGGTTACTGATTTGTATGTGCAGTGAAGAATGGATGATACAAAATGACTTGTGATCTATTTGAGATTGTTTCATTCTATGAAAAGTGTTTGGACAGTCAGGATTGGATCGCCTGCAATTGTAAACCTAAATGCTTAGGGTTTAGGGTTTATGCTACTGACCTAATTGTTGTCTATAAGGTCAATGATGTTTGTTATTGTAAGTTGTTGGAAAAAGTTGTGTATGTATCCGAGTGATGAGATACTTGCTAGACCAGTGAGAGAAATCTACAGAGTGTGATTGCAGAGTAGAGGAACTGAAAAGGATTTGCCTTAGCATATAGTGTTGTTATCAGATCAGAGTTTTACCTATTGTCTTCTAATCATTTCAACAAAAGGAAAATCCCTTTGCCGGGTATCTTTAATAGGCTTACTGTAAATCCTCTAACCAGGTGACTAAAGTTCATTGAGTTCTTTAAATCCTTTAGCAAGGTAACCTTTAATAGGGTTTCAACCTTTAACAGGGTATATAGCCATCCCTTAACCAGGTGATCTTTAATAGTATCGGTTCCTAGCAGAACCTTATTGTAAATTCTTTAACCAAACTAGGCTCCTAACAGAGTGAACTTCAAAATAGTTCAAAACAAGCTTGTGGGTATTCATCACCACCGTGATTTTTCCCATTTGGGTTTCCACGTGAAAAATCTGTGTGTCATGAGTTGTGCATTTTCATGTGATGATTAAGTATTCTTTGTTTAAGTGATTATGCATGCAGAGATAATGTTTATGGTATTGTTGATGTACCACATGCATATATTTATGGGTGAAGTAGTTATCAAGTATTGTATTTGAAATATTTAGTTTTACCTGTTTATGTTGTTTGAAGTCTTACTATGTTTAACCAATATTGTCATGGTTAAGTTCAGTAATGAAGACAACCGGTTAGCATTGTTTTAACTTGATAAGTTGTGGAGAAGTTTTTGTATGTACTGATTCATCCCCCCCCCTCTCAGTACTAGTTAGGGTATCTATTGTTCATCATTATTCATCAATTGGTATTAGAGCAACTCCAAGTCCTCATTGATATAAGCTTAACCGCTTGAGGTAAAAGATCCCTCCTTAATGATGAAGAGGGAAGGTCCTAAGTTCAATAGAGATAACTTCAAAATATGGAAGGATAGAATCAAGATCTATATCAAGAGTTTGGGTGCTCAACACTGGAGCTATGTTGAGAATGTCTATGTAATCCCCACTGACACTTTATCCGATGATCAGAAAAGAGAGATTCAAGAAAATCGACAAGTTATGGAAGCTCTTATTAGCAGTTTGCCCGATATTGAGTTCATTGATGTACAAGATAAGGACACTCCTAAAGATGTATGGGACACTTTGGAAACTATTTATGTTGGTGATGAGAATGTCAAACAATCTAAGGAAGAGAGCCTTAAAGGAAAATTTAAAGACATGAGGATGGTTGAAGGTGAAACCATTCAACAATATGGCATAAGGATCAAGACTATTGTTGGAGATATCAAAAGCACTGGTGGAACACTTAATGATGCCACCGTTGTCAGTAAAGTTCTAAGATCATTATTACCGGTCTATGCAATCAGAGTTGCTGCTATTTAGGAACTAAGGTCTATTGACAAAACCAAGGTATCCTTAGACTCTATCATTGCAAAGTTGACTGCATATGAGTTGAATAGCTATGATGGTAGTGTTCAGAAGACTGAGTTAGCTTTTAGAGCATCTGTTGCACCAACCAGAAAAGGAAAAGAAGTAAGTACCAATTATGAATCCATGCAAAGAAGAGGTATGGATGATGAAGAGATTCTGATGGAGTTTGAAGCTCTTCTTGCCAAGAGACTTCCAAAAGGCACTAGAAAATACAGAGGTAAGCTTCCTTTAAAATGATTTTCCTGCAATAAGATAGGACATATAACTGTCATCTGTCCTAACAATGACAATAAGGATAAACCAAAGAGGTTTAGAAAGTATAAAGGAGGAAATAGAAGAAATTGTCTTGTAGCAGTGGATGAAGGTGTTACTGATGAAGGATCTAAGGATGAAGAGAATGAGGACATAGTGTTTGTAGCTATAAAGGAAGAAGTGTCTGACAAGAAAGCACTTGTCTCTCATATTGACTACTCAAATGAGTGGATTATTGATAGTGGTTGTTCTCACCACATGACTGGTGATCGAGGAAAGTTTTTGTCTCTAGAAGAATATGATGGAGGTGTTGTCACATTTGGCAATGATGCACCTTGTTTGGTAAAAGGAAAATGATCTATCTCACTGAATGGAAAGAGTAGTGTGGATTAGTTATACTAAGTAGAAGGTCTTAAACATAATCTGTTGAGTGTTGCTCAGCTAAAACCCCTTATGAGTATTGGACCGGGAAGACTCCCACTATGAGTTATTTTAAAGTATTTGGTAGTAAGTGTTACATCAAGAGAGGTGAGCATCTGAGCAAGTTTGATGCCAAATGTGATGAAGGAATATTTTTGGGATATTCCACTAAGAGTAAAGCTCTCAAGTGCTACAACAATAGAACATAGAAAATTGTTGAGAGTATCAATGTCAGGGTTGATGAATCCCTTGAGGAACCTGAGGAAACCTGTAGTGAAGAAGTGGAAGATGAACCAGGTATAGCCTTTGGGGAACCAGTTAAGAAAGAAACGAGTAAAGATCTCAGTGTTCCTATACCGATAGAAGCTATAGTAGGTGAAGAAGAAGAAGTAAGTGAAGAAGAAGAGGAAAAGCTAGCAGAACCAACTAGAGTTATTCTTAGATATGTGAAACTACATCATGATCCGAAGTAGATCATAGGAGATAAAGATGCAGGGATACTCACAAGAAGAAAGGTGAAAGAAAACTCTTGCATGATTTTTGAATCAGCCCAAGACTTCCAGAGAAGCACTTACATATGAAGATTGGATTAAGGCAATGGAAGAGGAGATAGACCATATAGAAAAGAATGCAACATGGTCCTTGGTACCCAGACTAGAACATAAGAATGTCATAGGTACCAAATGGGTTTTTCAGGAATAAGCTAAATGAAGAAGGCACAGTTGTAAGAAACAAGGCAAGACTTGTATGCAAGGGATATGCTTAGGAAGAGGGAGAAGACTATGGAGAAACCTTTTCTCATGTGGCTAGACTAGAAGGTGTCCGAATGCTACTTGCATTTGCAACATTCAAGGGATTTAAGGTATACCAGATGGATGTGAAGTCTACATTCTTAAATGGAATCCTAGAAGAGGAAGTGTATATTGAGCAATCAGATGGGTTTGCCTTATCAGAAGATAGTAACATGGTGTGTAGATTACACAAAGCCTTGTATGGATTGAAACAAGCAACTAGGGCATGGTATGAATGGTTACACTCTCATGTTGTGAAGATAGAATTTCAGAGAACAAGTGAGGATAACAACATCTACCTGAAATCTGAAAGTGATCAGATTCTAATCTGTGAAGTATTTGTAGATGACATAATCTTTGGAGGAGATGATGAAATGAGTCATGCATTCGCAGATGAAATGAAGAAAGAGTTTGAGATGTCTCTGATTGGAGAGATAAAGTTCTTCATTGGTTTAAAGATTCAACAAATGAAAGAGGGTATCTTTATTACTCAGTCCAAGTATGTCAAAGAGGTATTGAAGACCTTTGGCATGGAGGAGAGAAAAACGGTTGGCACATCGATGGTGACCGGCTGTAAACTGACTAAGGAAGATGATTCAACATTAGTGAATGAGAAGGAGTATTGGTCAATGATTAGTAAGTTGCACTATATGGTGCACAACAAACCAGATATTACTCATGCAGTGGGTATTGTAGCTCATTTTCAGAAAAGTCTAAGAGAATCCCACTTGGTAGCAGTCAAGGGGATTCTTAGATACCTAAAAGGGACTGTTGACTATGGATTGTGGTATCCATACATTGGTGATTTTAATCTCAAGGTATTTACAGATGAAGATTGGGCTGGTAATGTGGACGACCGAAAGAGAACAACCAATGAAGCATTCTTTCTTGGTGGAAGAGTAGTCTCATGGACAAGTAAGAAGCAAAGCTGTACTTCTCAGTCTACAGCTGAAGCGGAGTATGTGGCAGCATTTATGAACTGCACTTAGGCAATCTGGATGAAACATGTATTAGATTGTTTCAAAGTACCTATATCTGAACCAGTGAGTATATTCTGTGACAATCTAGTGCAATCAATATTTCCAAGAATCTAGTGTTGCATGCTAGAACTAAGCACATTGAGCTCAAGTATCATTTCTTGAGAGAGAAGGTTCAAAACAAAGAGGTTGTATTAGAACACATTTCCAGTAAGGAGAAGCTAGCATATATATTCACTAAGCCCTTACCGAAGACTACATTTACCTATTTGAGAGGTGAATTAGGGGTTCTGCCCCTTCATGAAGTAAACTAAAAGTTGTGTGCTCCACATCAGTCAGGTATTACAATGACAAATATTTCATGATTTATGTGTTGAAGGATGCTACTCCATAGGGGGAGCAACATAGTGGAGTATGGAAGCTTATGCCTCCACTTTGGCATTGTTGTCAAAGGGGGAGAAGATATATAATAAGGAGAGAAGATATGAGATAGGGGAGAAGATATCTATTGTATGATATCCGATGAAGATGTTTTTTTTTGTTGGCACTGGTCTATGATGTTTCTTGTTGCAATGCTACGCTAAGTAAGCATTTCCATCAATGCCAAAGGGGGATATTGTTGGCATTTGATGAACCTGTATGTTAGCATATGATGATATGATAATAATATATGTTGTCATTAATGTCAATAAGTTCAAGTCAACCAGTATGAAGATTGGAGGAAGTTGTTATTGGTGATCAAGTTGGAGAGCCAGTATGAAGAGATGTAGTGAACCAGTGTCGGGGTTTCACTAAGTGTGACTACCGGTTGGTAGTCTCAACTCTAGGGTTTTCGGTTTGGCAATCTAGCCTGTGCGATGCAACTGATGGTATTTAGTGATGAGTTAGCTAAGAGATGAAGATGAGATGAAGATGCCATGTCAGTTTTGTGCATGTGAAGGATTTCCTTGAAGATCTTGCATGTGAAGATTAACTGCATTAAATGTCTACCTCGGAAATGAACATTCTTCTTAGTGGTATGAGAAGAAAGCATGATGGGTTACTGATTTCTATGTGTGGTGAAGAATGGACGACACAGAATGACTTGTGACCTATTTGAGATTATTTCATTCTATGAAAAGTGTTTGGATGGTCAGGATTGGACCGCCTGTAATTGTAAACCTAAATGCTTAGGGTTTATGCTACCGACCTAATTGTTGTCTATAAGGTCGATGATGTTTGTTATTGTAAGTTGTTGGCAAAAATTGTGTATGTATCCAAGTGATGAGATACTTGCCAAATCAGTGAGAGAAAACTGTAGAGTGTGATTGCAGAGTAGAGGAACTGAAAAAGATTTGCCTTAGCATATAGTGCTATTATCAGATCAAAGTTTTACTTGTTGTCTTATAATCATTTCAATAGAAGGAAAATCCCTTTGCTAGGTAGCTTTAACAAATTTACTGTAAATCCTCTAACCAAGTGACTCAAGTTCACTGAGTTCTTTAAATCCTCTAGCAAGGTAACCTTTAACAGGGTATATAGCCATCCCTTAACCAGGTGATCTTTAACAGGGTTGGTTCCTAGCAGAACCTTATTGTAAAGTCTTTAACCGGACTAGGCTCCTAATAGAGCGAGCTTCAAAAGAGTTCAAAACAAGCTTGTGGGTATTCATCCCCACCATGGTTTTTCCCATTTGGGTTTCCACGTGAAAAATCTGTGTGTCATGAGCTATGCATTTTCATGTGATGATTAAGTATTCTTTGTTTAAGTGATTATGCATGCAGAGATAATGGTTATGGTATTGCTGATGTACCACATGCATATGTTTATGGGTGAAGTATTTATCAAGTATTGAATGTATTTGAAATATTTAGTTTTACCTATTTATGTTGTTTGAAGTCTTACTATGTTTAACCGGTATTGCCATGGTTAAGTTCAGTAATGAAGACAACCGGTTAGCATTGTCTTAACTTGATAAGTTGTGGAGAATTTTTTGTATGTATGATTCACCCCCCCCTCTCAGTACTAGTTAGGGTATCTGTTGTTCATCATTATTCATCAGATCGTACTACAGGATATCATCATCCTCAAGAAGAGCCTTGTCCTCCCAATCTAGGTCATAGGGAGAAGGGGGGCGATCTCGGAGAGGGAATATCTCAAGGGCCACACTGGGTGCCTCACTAGCAGTGAGAGCAAGAGATGAAGCAACAATGATTTCTTCATTGAAAGGCTCGAAGGAGGCGAGGGTCAACAATTGTGTGAAGATCATAGACAAGGACAGGATGTCCTATAAGGAGCCAAACATGAAGGCCTCTGTGGAGGAAGTAGGTGAATGACTTGGAGAAGATGAAACAAGAATAGGAATATCGGTATCTGGAAGAGGGGTGGTGAAAAACTTAGGAGAAGGTAGGGCCTTCTCGATCATGAAAACAGAAACAGGCAAACCAACAGGCACTGAGATAGGAAAAGGAAGAGATGAAGAACATACATGTGAAGACTTGCACTGTCAAAACTCTAGAACATGGCCTTTCTCAAACTTTCATTTACATGGAATAGGAGTGTCAGACCTCCTATCAATCATAGCAGGCTGAAGGACACTAGGAAAACTTAGATGTTGGAGTGATGGTGAAGCAGGTGGGGCAGATAAATTTGCACTAGGCATCACCTACGTATGTGACATGTTAAGGGGCCAAGAGAAGGGAGGCATGCCCAAAAAAGAAGTGATAAGAGGTGGCTCCAAAGAAGGAGAAATGAAAACTTGCACCTTCTTAGAGGGAGGTTGATCAAAAACCCCTAAAGCAGCAGGGAGCGAAACCAAAAAAGGTGCAAAGATGGGACAAACTGAGGGAATAGGCTCTAAAATAGTAGCACTAGGTATCAGAGCCACACTAGTGGACTGTAAGACAACATCACGATCACGAGTTCAGGCTCGTTGAAAGAGTTTACACTCACATGCACACTGATTTCAATGAAGGTGAGGACCACCAACTGGGGCTGAAGAGGACTCAGGAGCATCATGTTCCATAGGAGAGGCCTCTGGAATTATGTCAAGGATAGGAGAAGGCCTAACCGATGAGACAAGAGGTGCATCCTAGAGAGGCACCACATCCACAACAACAGTCACCTGACCTCATTTCGCTAGAGGAGCGACCTGAGGAATAGAGGGTCCCGACACAGGCTGTGATGAAGGGACACAAGAAGAGTGCTCCCTTTTTTCATAACAAGAGGGCCAAGGAATATCAACCATGGTCGGGAGCTCGAAGGGAAGGTGGACCACGAACTTTGACAGCATGGGTGCCTTTCCCTTGGTTGCGTTGGGTGCAGTCGCAAGAACAAGAGACACCGCTGGAGGCTGTGCGGTCCTAGGTAGACGCAAAGGTCTATTTGAGGGAGCAGGATTAGCCTCGACCCTCGATGATGAGGAGACATGAGGCATTACTCGCTCCAAGACCAGAATCGATGGAGGAGAGGTCAATGCAGGAGGTGGCAACGAAACACTAGTTTGCACAAATGTAGGGGCCAACTCCCCCATTTTATACTACTAATAAGCACGGTACATTAAATCACTATGGGGAAGCATAGGTCCCACCAGAGTAGGCCAAAAGTGGTCCAATGAAAATAATCCCCACGGGCAATCAGGGGCCGGTATCTAGTGTTCTAGATAACATGCACCGTGCCCTCATGGGGAAACTTGAGACATTTGTGCACAACCAAGGGGACTGCTTCTATAGAAATCAGCCAAGGAATGCTGAGCTTAACTCGTAAGAGGTTTGATTTGGGAATGATGATGAACATAGAGGACATCGCCTTAGTCCCTATGAGGAATGTCAAGGTGATACTACCCAAGGGGCGGATGGAGAACCCATCATGCATCCTCAAAGTCATGCAACATTCATCATATGCCAGTCTATACTATCCATTCACAAAGAGAGTCTCCTCTATGATAACATCAACTTTGCTAGATGGGTCAACCATCACACTTGTGATAGTTTGACCATTTAGATTGGCAGGGACATAAAGAGGAGCAGGCTCTCTGCAATACAAGGCATCCAGAGGTGTAAATGATAAGGACAAGTTAGATACTTCCCATTCTGGGCCAAAGGTGAGCTAATGGGGGTGATTATGACCATGTTCACATATGGACCATCATTTGAAGAAGGATCTAATGTAGAAATAAAGTTTTCCAAATGTAGAGAGAAAGGATCGGTATAAATCTGCAAGTCGATGTTGGTTTTAACAACAAACTTGTTTGATTTTTGCTTTTGTGCATCCACCTTGACTGCACCATTGTCGATGTGGTCTTGGACAACATATTGAAGATGATAACATCACTCAGTGTCATGACCAGGCACACGATGATAATGAAAAAAATTCAAACCATCATACCAACGTGGATAAGGCCGACTATCAAGCAACGATTTTATTTCCAGAAGGGTAATAAGGTTGTCTTTCAACAACCGCTACATAATGCTCAAGGAGGAGTCATTCAGCTCAGTGAAGACTCTATTTTGTTGCGGGGCTTGCACAACAACCATTAGAGGATTAGTTGCAACATTAGCGACAACCTTATTCTTCTGGGACCCATCCATGGTTGTGCCTACAAAGGACCCACTGTGAGGGTTCGAAGAAGTATCTCTGAATTGCGATATAGTGTGCTAGTAATCAGTGAGAGCATAGCGCATGTTAGAGAATTTCTGATATCGGTTGAGAGATAGTTTCCCCCTCAATTCCAATTGTAGATTGCTGATAAAAATCCTTTGCAAATCACTATCTGGTAGGGAAAAAGAGATCTTGGTTGAGATAGCTTGATATCTCGAAATAAAATCAGTGATATTTTCATTGGGCTTCTATTTACAATGAACAAGGTCAACAATAGTGACCCTGCTACCAATGTTCACCTAAAACTGCTTGAGGAAAAGATCCATAAGATGATCAAAAGTACAAATAGAATGGTCGGGTAAGGGGATATACCATTCTAACGCTGTCTTCTTGAGGGAACGTGAGAACAGTTTCAACAAGACAAAATCTAGACTATGTTAGTCACTACGCATAGTCATGAAAGAATCTATGTGCACATTCGGGTCTCCATCACCATTGAACCTATCAAACTTCAGGGACTCAACAACATTTGGAAGGATAGTATTCAGGATGGTAATGTCAAGGGGACTCTTCCTATAATACACAGGCACATATGATTGACCAGAGGCAGAGGCTAAGTTCGTCAGCTACAACTTCAACTACCCTATGTTTTGTAAGATTATATTTGAGATAGGAGTAGAAGGAAATGGAGGTGGAGGTGGGCCAAATCTACCGCCACCTCC
The DNA here is from genome assembly GCF_030272615.1 of Cryptomeria japonica. NCBI lineage: Eukaryota > Viridiplantae > Streptophyta > Pinopsida > Cupressales > Cupressaceae > Cryptomeria > Cryptomeria japonica. Next base: position 679,237,619 of record NC_081415.1, on the reverse strand, counting down.
ACCAGAACCTCCAGAAGGACTAGTTCTACTAACAAATGTAGTGGTAGCGCTGATTACTGAAACCGGAGCATCAGTGGAGGTTGAACTACTAGCCATGCCTATGGAGCCCAAGGGAGTGAGTGAAGCACTAACACTAGGTATGGAGTCCACCATGTGCATGCCTAGGCCTAGAATGGTAACACTAACCTAGAAACTAAAAGGATCATATTGATTGTCCATAGGGGGTGCATCCACTAGGGGCACATGGCTTTGAACAATCATGGATAAAGCCCTCAACATCTCCAGGCCTCTCTTATCAGAGATTAACATATCTCTCAAGGAACTCATGACATTCTTGGCCTGTGTGAGGACATTCTCTGTGTTCAAGAAACCCTCAAAGTCTCTCAGATTCTGCTCCAACATATTGATCTTCTCAAAGTCTATAATGACTATAGAATCATGATCAACCACAGGAGGGGAAGACGGGGTAGAACTCCTAGGGGAATTAGGTTGCGAATTAGAAGAAGAAGCCCCCTAGTCAGAATAGATTTCAAACTATGAGAGGTCAAGAACTCCTTGGGATCAGATGATTTCTCACCCTACATGGTGCCAGGTAGAGGAGGACTGTAGTGATCAGGAGGAAAACTCCGCTTGAATGACCTCTTGACTATGGCTTCTATTACAGTTTGAGTCATAACGATCATAGACAACCCACATGATGTTCAGGACCACACTACAGAGACACTGAATGATAAAGTTGATTTTAAATGATGAACAAAAAATGCAAAAATTTAAACTAAATGCGAATGAAAGTTTTTGTTTTTGGTTTTCCTCTCTTTTTTTTTTTTTGAATTGTTTTCAGATTTTTAAACTTTTTAAAAATTTAAAATATTAAATGCACTTAGATGAAGCATAAAGAAAGTAATGCAAAGATAATCATGTTTCATGTCGGGTTCACCAAACTGTAATGGAGGGAATTTGCCACCTCACGGATGATGCGCCCTTGAGGAAAGATTGTCCTTCCGATTACCTCTGCCAACTGGCGCTAAGATGAGCTAGGGGATAAAATAATTAACCAAGACAATTGCCCACGATCCGGGACTCACAGATGACTCTGTCAAGCCTTTGTCCTAAGGATGAGGTTGCGAAGCCGAGACACTAGCGCGATGAGCTATCATCCTCTACGGACAAAGTACATAGCGTGTACGAAAATTTTCGAATATGTGGACAATATAATGAAACACCGAAAATGAATGAAGGAAGCTAAAAGTTGTGAGATGCAAAATCACTGAAATAAAACAAAAGGAAAGGAGAAGGATGAAAACACTCACAATTGGTCCAAGATTGAAGCCTCCCACTAAATGATGATCCTCTCACCTCTATGAATCTACACACAAGCAAGAAGGGAAAATGTTGGGGTTGTGTTTTGGATCCTACCTAAGTCAAACTTCCATTTTGGTGTTTCCATCTCCACGGACAACCCAAGAAAGCCATGTGGGGAAAGATAAATGATAAAGAAAATAAAAATGTAATGTGAAATTGAAAATAAAGTTGAGAAATATGCAAGAAAGAGGATTAAAATAACTCCCCTATCACGAATGGAGATTCGAAGTGCTTGGAATGATGTACTTGGAATGCTTGGTAGTGCTGCAACAATGGTGGAATGGCTTCAAGTTTTCTCCAAGAGCTCAACGTACAAGAAAAAATTAACCAAATTGCCAAAAAGATCCTCCAAAATGTTTCCCAAGTGAGAGATATAGAGCTAGGAAGGAATTCAGACGTCGGTGGGCGCATGCAAAGGCGTTATGATTCCTTCTAAGCGTAGGCATAACACTCAAATGGTCACTTGCAAACTGCTAGATTCGTGGGACGCTAGCACGCCACATGGACGTCTTCGTGTCACGCTTGTGTCCCTGAAGGTGACAGGTTGGTGGAGTTGGTAATGCTTTGGCCAGAGCTGACATGGATGGTTTGAATGGAAAAAAAGGACATGATGGAGGATCCCGACCTCTGATGATATGGAGGAAAAGTGCCATTTATCACATTAATTATAAGGGATAATATTTTTGATATTACAACCATGAAGGAGTTTATGTTCTCATCTTCTCCCATTTTCAACATCTCATACTTCCCTTTCAAACTCTACAACTTAGCAACTGTTCTAAAAAATGAGAAACCCAAGTTCACCTGCAATCTATCTATGAAATAGCCAATCTCAATCAATGAAATGCTTTAGGGCTTGGACAACATAACATAGGATCCTAATGATCCTCCTACACTTCAAGTTCTGCTAGACCTAATGGGGGACACCCTTTGATGCATAAAATACAACCAGTTACAGATATATGACATCAACAAAAGCAGATGAATCACAAGGAGGTTACTGCAGATGGGCTAGATTTACATTGACATCTCAAATAGATTGGAGCATGAGATAGGTGGAACATTACCACAGAACAGAAAACAAAAGATATTCTGATTTGATTTAAAAAAAAGAAGCAAGTAACTTCTAGCTATAACAGATCAGTGCCTTAACCCGGGCATAGAGTCGATACAAAAACCACAAATGGAATCCAAGATGCACATCAGATTCATTGAAAAAAAAATCTTTGTATTAATGCCTGACATTAATACATTCTAGACTCAATCAAAGGATCACACTTATCCAAACATTGACCCAAATCCAAAATGATTGTTCACATAATTTAAACTCTTCCTTGAAGCCTACCTAAGAATACCCATTACACTCCCACTTTGAGAGGACAAACCCAAACTCCCTTGAAGACTAATTTTATTGAATGCCTGAAGACAATCCAATGCAATTGTATATATGCCTTACATATATGTGACCTGCAACTAAGAAACAATCTACAAAATGTATCTACTTAATGATAGAAGAATAGGAACATCAACCATTACAACTAAGAAAATTACACGCAAAAATGGAACCCCTCTTGAAAATCTCCTTCGGAGAATTTCTCCAAAAATCTCAAACCCTTACAATGAGAAGAAACCCTGAATAAGAAGGATGAGAGAAGAATTCGATATTTCATCTTTGACAATGGCAACTGCCAAATCTTTCAGCATTAATTGCTCACACACTTGGCCTGCAAAAAATCCTCTCTAACAAACTGAAAAAGTTTTTGAAATACTGAGGAAACTACCCTCAAGATATTTGACATGTGCTACAAATAACTACAAAAAATGACTCCTCAGATCGAGAGCTTTCCAATGATATACAACACGTCTATATTTGGGCAAAAAAAACCCCTCAACCATCAATCTCTCTACAGGTCAGTCATTTAAATTTTGGCATTTTCTGTACTATAGTTTGAAACTATATTTTTATCTTTGAAAATTTGCCTTGATCCTCCTTTTGCACTCTACCATGTGGCACCCCCTGATTGGCTCAGGGGTCCCTGTCCTACCACCTCAGCACGACCTGGACTCACCATCGGAATGAAGCTCTTCTTTGTCACTGGGTCGCGATGGAAAGTCTAACAAGTAGTTTCCCATCGCGACCTAGTGACCACCATTGGATCTTTCGCATCTACTCACTCGTGAGGTCTCTAGTCTTTTGGGTGTTATCATTTTATGCTAGTGAGATGGAGACTATTTTTAGTCGTGAGGTCTCAAATTGGTTTTTACCACTCACCCCTTCTGTTGGGCCTGCCATGTGTTAGCCTTTGATTCGCCTTTGAATCCAACTGGGTGCCACCTTAACTGCCACGTTGCCCTACTTCATCCACAACTAGATCACTGCCTCACCTTCATCGGACCCATGACAACCTAGGCCCGCCTTGTCACCAAGTCGCGATGGATACTCTAATGAGCAGTTTCCCATCATGACCTAGCAACCACCGTTGGATCACTGTGATCACCGTCCGATCACCTCCAACCTTCTTGGCCTTTAACTCTTCATCCATCCATGCCATGTGTCTCCTTCAGCCCGCTCACGGATCCACCTATCTCGCCACTTGGACCTGCCACTTCATCTTTGCCAGACCCACCGCTTGACCTGGGCTCGCCTTGTTGCCTAGTCACGATGGATAGTCAAACGAGTAGTTTCCCATCACAAAATAGCGACCACAGTTGGATCATCTTGATCTCCATCTAATCATCTGCAAACTGATCGACCTTTAACTTTCCTTAGCCGCTCTCCTGCCAGGTCCTACCACTTGGTCGCCATGTCGCGAGGGTATTCATTTCAGGCACCTCACAACCTCGGTACAATGATAGCCGCTGATAGTCCCGAAATTTATACTCCACCATTGATCTTCTTCAGATCTACCATTGGATCTTATCAATTTGCACGACCCTTAGCCTCTTCTAGCTAGCGTGTCCCAAAATTTGGACACCTTGAGATGCACACATGTGCGGGGTCCACCGACGCTGAGCCTCCACTTGCCAAAAGCCCTTAAGCTTTGACACTTAATATGTGTGCGGCTTTGTATTTAAATACAAAATATTCCCTTCCCACAACCAATGTGGGATAAATGTTTATGCTTGGCGACACTTACTTGGAAGTTTCTCTGGCCTTTTAAAACCCTCTTCACTGCATGTAGGGGAGAATGCCAGCAAGGGCTGTAGAGATTTAGTTTTACACCTGACAATCGCATTTGCTTGGAAGTTTTTATTGTCTACCTTTTAACTCACACAGGGGAGGATTGTTGGCTTCATTTTACCTGCCTTTGAAATGAGCCTCTCAAATTGACTCAATAGAAACTTTGACTTGTTTATCTCCTTCATACAAGGTCTCAAGCTTCTCCAAGATCTCATGTGTAGTCTAAAGTCTGATCACATTATTCATCTCAAAATCAGTTAGGGCACTCAACAATGCTTCCTTAGCTCTAATGTTATTTTCAGCATCCTTGATCTCAACAACAGTAATCGCTCCATTCTGAGGAACAAAATATGCATCCTTTGTATTCTTCTAGTAATCTTCTCCAAGACATCTCAAGTGCACCTCCATCAGGTTCTTCCATATAGCATAGTTACTTCCATCAAATCTTGGACTCTCCTTGATAGGGAGATTGTGAGAAAAGTTGCTCAATGGTTCTTAATTGGTTTAAACAACCTCAATGGCCCTCAAGGACAAAGTTTTGAGTCCTCCTTTTGGTTGTAATTTCAATTTTTGGATTTCTAGTTGTTCAACACCTCATACATCCCTCAAACAATCCCCTAATGTATTGTCACTCCTTCCTTACTCAAGCTCACATTACCTTACTTAACTAGTCACTCCACTCCAAACATACTCCTGCTCACCTTGCTCCAACCTTGCTGTCCCCCGACTATAAATTGACCATCTCCCATGTTCCAAGAAAGAGGTTTAAGGGCTATTCATAGTTTTGTTCATGGTTTGAAGGTTCAACCTTGTCTTGCTCTAGGTTACTCAAACCCACCAATGCTTGGATTAAGTCAACAATGCAGTTTATCCTACTACTAAGGATTTTTAGTGGTTCTTACTGAGTTTACTAATGGTTTTCAAATAACTTAGCAAGTCCCCTTAACCTTATTCAAATCGGGTTAAGCGTTTTTGTGAAATAGACCTAAAAAGGGCTACTTGCTCATGGAGGGCTAATTGGATGAAAAATGCTTGTAGGATGCAACAATGATTTACTCCAACTTGGAAGTTGACTTGGGACATCCAAACAATCTCCAAACTAAATTATTTTCATGGTTTAGGCCTCTGCCAATGGAAAAAGAGGACTGTCCACTAATTTTGGCATAAATGTAGGGTTTCAAGAGGGTTTTCAAGCTTGCATTGGTAGATACACAACTCCTTCACAAACCAAGACCTAAAACTGACTGAGGGAGTCTGCCACACCTTGGAGATCACTGTTCAAACAATTTCCACTTGTCATTTTTCCAAACACTTGGCATACTAGCTGTAGAAGATGACAAAAAGAGTCATTTTCACTGTTTTCACTGTCTTTGCTGCATAATAGAGGGTTAAAACCTCTAAAATGCCTACACCATAGCATATATAAACCTTTTAACAACAAGTTAACTTTGTTTTGAACAAGTATGGTGAATTCTTCATGCATGGAAGGTTTCCAAGACAATCTTGATGCCAAAAACTAATATATTTCCCAAAATAGGGAATTCATTGTCCTACACCAAATAGTGACACTTTACAATGCAAAAAGGATGTATTTTGGAGATCCAATCTCTTCAAAATATTCTAGGATAGGTGCAAACCTCTATCCATGTTTGTTTCAACACTTGATGCTTAGAATCCAAATTTTGAGCATAAAGGAAGAATACTAGCCAAGTTAGACAACTTGACTAATAAGTGCTCAAACTCATCTTTTCCATCACAAACCTGGAATAAAAGAAACTTATATAAATTATATACATGCATAACAACTTGACCAAATCCATTTGGTGGGAGCCCAGGTCTGGATTAGTCAAGTTGCTGCATTTTGAAACTCCAAACCCTTGATAGGGTAGTGAGCACACAAAATGAAAGAATTTTTATCTAATCAACTTGAAAATGGAAAACCAATGCAATGATAACTTGGAGAGAATTGGATAAAAAATAGGTACACTTCCCAGAAGGTACAATACAGACCAAATATGCTACAGTACGAACTGTTACTCCAAGGAAGGAAAAAACAGTGAAAAAAACCACAATTTCATGTTTTTCTATTAGGATTATTTTGTTAATACAATCACCAACCTTTTTAAAGGAGAAGGGAGGCCTTTTTATAGTCTTTCAATTCATTTATCAAGCCTAGTATGGACATGAGGCTTCCACAACTACATTAACTCGAAAAGACCAAAAATGACAACTTTTTCAAGCCCAAATGACAACATTTGTTGCTCCAAGAGGTATTTTTGACAACCTAACCTCATCAACTTATATAAACACCTAAGAAATGCTTAAAAACACTTAGAAAACATGTTGCAATTCTGTGGAAAGCATTTCTAGACCTTTTAGGCAATGTTACACATTTTTTGCCCTTTTTGGCCTAAAAACCCAAAATTGTCAACTCACATCCTGAAAGGTAAAACTTGACCTCTTGAGAACAAAATGAGATCAAAAGCACTTGAAAAGATACACAAAAACCTAAAACAACATCATAAACCTAACACAAGACATTACAAACATGAAAGCATGAAATACTCAAAAAGGAGAGTTTTTACTCAACTAGGTGCTCGTGCACCACTCCTTAAAAATAACACCTCCAGTTTCCATCTCGGATCACCTCAAGAGATTAAGATTTTTTTAGAGGATCTAGCTCTAATACCAATTTTTAGCAACAACAATGAATGAAAACTAAGAGAGGGGGGGGTGAATCAGTTTTCACCGGCTTAACAAACTTCATGTCAAATACAAATTTGATTAACTGTAGCAACAACAAAGATAAGAAAATTGATAGCACAACACACAAAACCAAGATTTTGATGTGGAAAACCCGATTAAGGGAAAAACCACAGTGGGATCCTACCCACAATAAGATGATACTTTGCAGTAGTATGTGAAAATAATTACAATGGGGAATGCACATGCATTCAAGCTCACTACCTAGAGCTCACTGCTCAAAATACAATAACCCAGAAGGTTACAACCCTTAGGGAAGGTTCACTACCTTACAAGGAAGTCTCACTAACTTACAAAATATTTGGACAACAATCCAAAATCAAATGAACTGAAAGAATAACATCTGCAAATGCCTAATGACAGTTCCGGTTAATCACATTTATCTGCTCTGCAACACTCCAATCTCTGCTCAATCATAATGCCGAAGGCTGTATTCACTTGTTCGCACCTTTACCATTCTCTGATAATGTAGACACAACACCAATACACAAATTTACATGACTATATCACCTATTTATACAATTCATCAACCTTGACTACAAGGTCGGTCAAACCCTCAACTCACAATTACAAAATTACATTACACGATAAAAAGATCAACCACCAAACAAATATTATGATATACATGACATAACATGGACCCAAACCAAATGCTCAAACACACAACACCACCTGAAATCACACCAAAATACTGCATAACATGAAGAACATCACTGTATCATGAAAAATCACCCAAAACTCGCACAATAATCAATGTACATCATCAAAACAAATAGAACATAATTAGGAAACACCAGCAAGCACATTAGAATTATCTGTAATAGCTGCACCAATAGCAATTGTCACAAGGAAAGATAACTTGTAGAGTACCAAATCATGAACCATTTGAAATGAAGATACACAAGAATATCCGAAATAATCTCTCAAAATATCAACTCAAGATCTGATCACACTGGATATACCAGAGGAAATACCGAACTTTGCAAAGCACTGATCAGAAGAACCAAACTGTTAATCGGATCATATGATATGATAAATTAAGCTCCCACATCACTGAAACCAATATAGAAGGATATAATGATACTATAAATACTCCATATACCAAACCATGATCCCAATAAACCAATCTGCAACCACCAAAGCAATAAATCATAGGAATATGTTGACATTAATGACATCAACATATCCTAGCAAAAACAATGTCCAATAGGTACAAGGGGAATAAGTATTGCGCTTACCATCATATCAAGGGTCACAATACAAACAAATGCATGAAATTAAAACACCTACTTCAGGACCTCATTGACTAGGGTAAGATTGTTGTCGACCCTACCACAATAAATTCACCCAATACCAATCTAGGCATGTACAAAGATTATGTTCCTAAGCATCAAGGGGAAGAAAGTAGATCTAACATGAATCAAAGTCGTATGACCAATAATATCAACTTTTAAAATGTGCCATTTGATTATGGTCCTACCATAGGATGTATTTCTCAAGCTGATGATCATGCCAACATGATTCATGTTAAGGGACCCGACACCCAATGCGTAGTAACTACTAGGAGGGATCACATGTCAGTCCTTGGAGCCCCTACATCAAATATTGCATCTGTAGTGTCAGTACCTACGCAGTACAAATTCATCGAGCATTTAGGGAAAATTCCTGCATAGATTTCCATCCTGCATTTACTAAAAACCTCGCCTACCCATCAAGAGATTTTCACACATACATTGCAAGAAGCTCGTATTCCTAGTAACCTTGATCCCACACAGTTCTAAGCTATGGTAGCCTATTTTTCCTCCACATATCACCTTGGTTTCACACAGTCTGATGCTATGGTCCCAGATCCTGGCCATATTCACCCCTTAAACATCGAAGCTATCGTGAAATGACATAAACTGAAGTGAGTTTTTATTGATAATGGTTCTGCCCTAAACTTTTACACATTGAAATTTGTTATGCAAGTGGTGTACACTGCCGTAGATATGCATAATCAATCCATCACCATCAAGGCTTATGATAATACTAACAAAAGTTCAGTAGGGATGATCAATCTCCCAATCAAGGTAGGCCTGGTAACACAAAGCACATTGTGCCATGTCATAGCTTTTGAGCTACAATTTAACATCCTCCTCGGTCACCCATGGATTCATGCCATGTAGGCCGTCCCTTACACATATCACTAATGCCTTGAATTTCCCTTTCAAGGATGTGAGATCAATATCCGTGGTGACGCTCAACCCTTTGAGTACTGTCGTACACTCGAGGCTTCATCTCCATATTCCCATCATTTCCCAAGAATCAACAGTGGAACCACATCTGCTACTCCATCATCCTCATATGTTGACCTTGATACCATATTAGCCACTGTAAAAGAGAAATTTTTTATCTCTTCTTCCTTTTCCCAACTCAGGATCAATGATGCTAGTTGTGGCGAATATGCCCTTCAAGGCAGATTCACAGTAGGTGCTTGCCTCTAGATCCTCATGCTCATGGAAGACCCAGTAGTGGAAATAAAAAGAAAGAACCCGTGGTTCGATAATGTGGCTCTACCATGTTCCAAGCTCAAGGAGAGCTTAACAACAAGGTCATAGAAGGTGACATCAATCAATGGCTATAGAAGGATTCCCCTATAGATAATGACACTCACCTCAGACAACTTAAGGCAAAATATCTTGTTTCTCACAAGTGGGATACTAAAAAATGGAACTACCAAGGTTGTGGTTTAGGCCAAGAAGAACAAGGCATCAGAAGACCCATTGATCCCACTCCTAATATGAATCACCAAGAGCTTGGTTTTGGACATCCCCCTCGTGAAGCCTCAAGTGTTGTTGGCACTACCAGAAATATTTAAAACTTTTCGATCGATATCGATGATATACCTAAGGAGGTTGTCAAACAAGTGTACGATGATATAGATATTTCCTCACCCTTTGGCACATCTACCCTATTTGACAATTCTGTCCTTCTCATTGACCTGCTAGATCCTCAAGGTTACTTAGAGAAAGGAATCCTTAATTGCAAAAATGAAAAATAAATAAAAAATCAAGAGTCCTGCGGTGAAAACCTTTCTGAGGCGCCTCTCAACTCAAAAATAGTAAAAATAAAGGGTGTATCTTCTGGTAAAAACCTCCTTGACGCGCCAGAAGATGAGGATTCACTTCTTCCCCTTGCTAATGCTTATGATGCTAAAAGGTCATCTGTTCTCATAGATTAGACCAATGAGATAAATTTGGGCATGACAAAAAACCCACACATCACTCATGTGGCTGCTTCTCTATCTTCGGATGAACTCAAAGTGTTCTCTGACATTCTCTATAAATGACCTGTTAACTTTGCATGGTCTTATGCAAACATGCCTAGCTTGGATCTAGAATTAGTAGTGCATCATCTCGCTATTTATCCCAATGCCAAATCAGTTAAATAGAAGCTATGCAAAATGCATCCCAAAATTGCATTGTTGGTCAAGGTAGAATTGGAGAAGTTCCTAGAAGTAAAATTCATTGGCACGATTGATTATTCTGAATGGGTCTCCAATATGGTACCAGTTTCCAAGCCATTTGGGGCAATATGAGTATGCACAAATTTTAGAGAACTCAATAAGGCATGTCCCAAAGATGATTTTCCACTTCCCAACATTGACATCCTTATTGATCTTAGAATAGGACATGAAATGCTATCCCTCATGGATGGATTTTTAGGTTATAATAAGATTCAGATAGGTGAAGAAGATCAGGATAAAATAGCTTTTACCACACCATGGGGAGCATTCTATTATCAGGTCATTCCCTTTGGTCTCAAGAATGTAGGTGCCACATACCCGTGTGCCATGATAGTAACATTTCATAACCTCATGCACACAATGATGGAAGATTATATAGATGACATCCTAGTAAATTCAAGGAAAAGAGTAGAACATACAACTATTCTAGAGTTGGTTTTTGATAGTCTAGCTAAAAACAAATTGCGGCTCTTAAAAAGTGTCTTTGGGGTTATATAAGGTAAACTCCTAGGTTTTATAGTTTCCAAATGAGGTATTGAGGTTGATCTCAAAAAGGTCAAAGAAATCATGGAGATGCTTCTCCCCAGTATATTGAGGAATCTGCGTAGTCTACAAGTAAAATTATAGTTTGTTTGGAGACTCATTGCACATATAGTAGATAAGTGTCAACCTTTCACACATTTGCTTATAAAGGGTGTTGAATTTAGATGGGATGTCAAGAGTCAACAAGCATTTGACAAGATTAAAGAATATTTGGTTCATCCCCTAGTGTTAATGCAACCCATCTCAGGTTGTCCACTACTATTATACATTTTAGTTACTTCAACGGCTATGGGGGCACTCCTTGCCCAACATGATGATCAAGGTAAGGAAAGAGTTGTATATTACATAAGTCAGACTCTAGTCGACTATGCACTTAATTACTCTCTAATAGAAAAAGCATGCTTAGCGGTCGTCTTTTGTTGTAAAAAACTATGGCAATACATGCTAAGTCATACAATGAAGCTCATCTGTAAAATTGACCCTCTCAAATGCCTTCTTTCCAAAACTACTCTAATAGGATGCATGGCCAGGTGGGTTATGTTGCTCACCGAGTTCGACATCTAGTATGCTGATAGAAAAGCCATCAAAGGGCAAGTTATCATAGATCAGTTAGTAGAGACACCATTGCTTGATATTAATCTGTTAGTCACGAAGTTTCCTGATGAGTATGTATGTTTGGTTACTCAACCACCCCATGAAAAATTTATTTTGATGGTTCTCATACACAAAAAGGAGTAGGGGCATGATTCCTATTTGTCACCCCTCAAGGTGACCTTATACCCAAATCATTTAGATTGGCTTTCCCATGCACCAACAATATAGTTGAGTATGAAGGGTTAATCATTGGTTTGAAGACAACCATTTAGTCAAACATAATATATCTCTTGGTTTATGGAGATTCACAGCTTGTCATTCGTCAAATCAATGATGAATACCAAACTAAAGATGACAAGATCATGCCTTACAAAAGGATGGCTGATGACCTCAAGTAGAATTTCCAATGTGTCATATTTGATCAAATTCCCTAGGCTTAGAATAAAGTGGCAGATGCAATGGCCACCATTGGATCCCTCCTGGATATTGGTTTAGATAGTCTTAGGTATGATTTTTTAGTTGAACAACTCCTGCAACCAACTTTTGAGACATCGCATACAGAAATGGTGTGTAACATTGTTGTCCCCCAATCACCTTGGTACCATGATATCCATGCTTATCTTAAAGATGATACCCTTCCCCAAAACATGACCGCTAAAATATTATTTATTGCACACTTATCTTAAAGATGATATCCTTCCCCAAAACATTTCCCAAATAAGAGACAATCTATATCATCAAGGCTATCATGACATCCTTTCTAGATGTTTAGATTCGAACAAAGATGATCTTGTGATGAAAAACATGCATGACGATACTTGTGGCACTCACATGAGTGGATATGTTCTTACCAAACATCTCTTAAGAGTGGGATATTATTGGCCCACCATGGAGCATGATTGTTGTGAATTTGTGAAGAAGTGTGTGCCTTGTCAGCGAACCAAAGATTTGATCAACGTTCCAACTCAAGATTTGCAGCCCATCACAACACCATGGCCATTTTCTACATGGGGACTTGACCTTGTTGGTAAGATCCATCCTCCTTCCTCAGATGGAAACAAGTTTATCATTGCTACAACCAAGTATTTCACCAAGTGGGTGAAAGTTGTTCCTCTCACCCTCACTACTAGTGCCCAAGTGTCCAAGTTTATCCTATATCACATCATTTTCTATTATGGAGTCCCCTCTACCATCATAATAGACAATGGAACTCCATTTAAAACCAATATATGCATGATCTGTGCTCCACATTCCATATCCAACATCGTTGGTCAAAACCATATTACCCCCAAGGGAACGGCCAAGCCGAGGCAACTAATAAAACACTGCTTCATATACTTACGAAAGTTGTCAATAAAACTGATCGTGACTGTCACCTACATCTTAATCCTATCTTATGGGCTTACTGAACCAACATCTGATCTCCTACTGGAGCTACTCCCTATTCCTTGGTATATGGTGCAGAAGAAGTCTTACCAATTGAGGTTGAACTACCATGATTACATATATCCTTGAAAGAGTTTGTTTCTGATGAAGACTATTGAGTGGAAAGGTTGAATCAACTTGATCTCCTTGATGGAAAACGCTAGAAAGCCTATGATCATCTACAAGTATATCAGATTTTCCTTAAGAGGCAATATCAGAAGAGGGCCCACCCTCATGAGTTTGAAGTAGGAAACTTAGTCCTTAGAGAAAATCCCAAAAATCAGCAAGTCCAAGAAAATAAAGGAAAGTTTGAAGCTAATTAGCTCGGTCCATTTGTGGTCACAACAAAATATGGTTTAGGGGCATATCAGCTATCCACTCTAGAAGGGGGACCTCACAATGATCCCCTCAACATCCTACACTTGAAAAGATTCTATACCTAGTCTGTGGCAGTGTACCTCATGTTCCAAAAATTTAAAAAATACCAAACAAGATGAAAAATATCAAAAAATAGTAAAGAAAAATAAATTCATCCTATGGTGAAAACCATTTCTTGTGGTGCCTTGGACATGTACATCTGGTGAAAACCTGGCAACAAGTGCCATTTGTAAGGGGCAGTTCCATTATCCTTCAATTCTTGCATCCACCTTTCTATGGCGTGGTATCCGTTGTTACCCGCCCTCATACACATTTCCATCGCATTCATCTCTTTTTAGCATGGTATCCCATGGTAGCCAAATTCCCTCACCTCCATTCACTTTGCTTGAACATAGTCCTTGTAAATATCCTCTCACGATTGGTTCTTTGTGCATAGAGTTCACTGTACATAAGTTGCCTTGTATAGGTGTTTGGTGTTGTACATAGGTTTGTCTATGTTCTTCTTGTCAAGATCATATCCTCTCAGCTGGTTCTTCAACAGATCTTTCAGTATTCTGATCCTCATGTGATTCCTAGGACTTTTTTTTGGTCCTTGGTTCATCCACTTCATCATTCTATTGTTGCTTCGAGATATATCGTTCTCACCCTAGCAATAATCTACCATCTGTCTATGCAGGATGTATCCTTCCTCTAGTCAGACAACATCATCAATCCTCATCAGTTCGTCGTCCTTTTGACAAAAGATATTTGTGACAACTGTGTTGGTTTTGGATTCTTTTTTATCTTTTTTTATCTTTCAAAGCTCATTGGGTCCTATTTCCTCTTGGTCGCCATGATATTTTATATCATGGTGCGCTAGGAGTGACAAGGCTCAGGATGTGATCTTGTTGCTTTTTGTTTATGCTTGGTGTGTCTTTTTTATGTGTCCCTTAGTGTACCCTCATGAGGTCTTTGTTATCTCATGTTACAATGGGGCATGTCTCCTTCTTGTGGTTGTTCTAGCATCATTTCCTGCAAAGTCTCTATAATTTTGTGTGATGCTGGCTCAACCTGTGTGTCTGTTTATATGTGTCAATCCATGCATTGGATGTGAAATTCTACCCAGGTTCTTTATACCTTGGTGACTCACAGACGGTGCTAAATCAAAATAAGTTCTCACTACATGGCATCTTGTTTCACATGGATGCTTGTGCTCCATGATCTTCATCTCCATTGCATTTCATTCATCCCTTTGTCACTTGTTTTGCATGTCCTATCTGGAATGTGCACATGTGTCCCCTAGCCTAATTCTTCTTCTAACCATCCTGGCATGGTCCTCCTATAAGCATTACTCATCTCATCCTACATCACATATGGGTTAGCACATAATCCATATACAACATACATTTTCCATATAAATAAGTATTATTCATCTCATCCTGCATCATATATGGGTTAGCACATAATCCATATACATCATATTTTTTCCACATGCATAAGATTATTCATCACATCCTGCATCACATATAGGTTAGCACATAATCCATGTATCATATCACACCATATATCATAATCTCATGTCATATTTGCATACACCATCACATCATACATAATAGATCATGTCATACATCACATTTAGCATATCACATCGCATCATATATTATCATAATGGCATAAATCATACATATATCAATAATCACATCCTGCATCATAAACATGTTAGGCTCATATCATGCATCCATAAGTCATAAATCATCCATACATCATAAAATACATGAAAGTACGATATATACGGATCAAAATAGAGTGTGTATCATATATCATCAAGGTCTCAAATGTATGTCAAAAATAAAGTACAACTATCTACATATGTATATCATTTGTTGTATCTGATCAAAGAATATAATACATACAATATAGAAATGAATGAGGATCACCTCCCATGCTCATCAAAACTGCATGGGGTGCCCACAATGAATATAATAAGGCTAATATACATCTTTGTCTAGTATATGGTACATAAAAAAGAATGTGTCTCCACCTCACCTGCATCGAGCCTCTCAAAATGCTCTAGCACAACTGGGCTTGATCTTGTCCCTGTCCCTGTCCCTATCCTTGTGATCCTTGTGTGGACCTTGATGCTAACCTTGTACTACCCTTTGTGTGGTTCCTCCTACTCGATCCACTTGTAGTGCAGCTGGATCTCCCTATACTTGTCCCCCCGCTGGACCCTCCACTGCGCGAGGAACTAGCTGCCTTGATCCTCAGAGGTGCAACATACTGCTTCCTCTAGTCTGTTGGTACTGCATGCTCATATTAAGCCCTATACCACCCTACCTGATGAGATAAGGCCTCTATCTCTACCACTTGTCTCTCTAGCATCTCGACTAATATCTCCGATCCTCTTCCACTACCCCTTGTCTGTCTCCTTGTCTCATCCCTCTTGAGCTGGTATCTAGCCATTGTCTCCTTAGTCCTCTACTGTGCGTGCTCCATGACATCCTTGGCTGACAGTGTACATCCCTCTCTTGGAGGATCCTATCCCTCTTTGCCTGTAGTTGTGCCCTAGCTCCCTTTGTGACATCCCTCTCCTTACGTAGGCTATCTCTCTTCGTAGTGACGTCCTATAACCTACGCTCTGCTCTGGTCAATGCATCCTCAAGAGATTAGATCCATACTATTGGATCTGGAGGCGTTACTGATCCCTCTCCCATCTCCTCTCTCCTGGCCCTCTTGGAAAGTATCACCCTCAATGAAGTCATGCCTCGGCCCTGTGCCTCCTCCTATCCCAGAGTAGATCCCTATACTAGTGGGTCTACCTCCATGGCATCTGCTCCATCCCCTCTCCCCGCTCCGTCTCTGCCATCCTCTCTCTCCTCTGTCCCTGTCTCCCTGTCACAGATTGAGAACTCATCTAGGTCACTACCTTTTCCACCCTCTCTATTGATCATCAAGCTGGCTAATACTGTCCAACCCTCCCTCCTCTTGCTCAAATCTGTACCCTCCTGACACTAAGAGGTGCCAATCCTACCCTGCCAACTAGTCGAGGTCTAACCTATGCCCACCAAACCTCATAAGTTGTTGTCACCCCTTTGTCTGCAGGTCTGCCTTGTGGATCCCATTGTACTGGAGCTAACCGAGTCCACCCATTAATTATGCTTTCCCTATCCTATAGTGAGGGTCTAAACTCTTCTACCCTCTCACAAGTCACCTGTCGGAATGTGTGTGGTACCTTGGGTACTCCTTGTACTCAACCAAACTATCTTTGCACCTTGTCTGGCCAGTACATCTTGATTACATACTCCCATTGACCAATGATATATCCTATAGTGGTCATATATGAGATGTGCCTCAGATCCTTAGGCCATGTTGCAATCTCCATATATGGTCTCCAGGTGATCTCCTCTACTGTCAACCTGTCAAAGGTCACTCTCTAGTGATTAATGTCATTTGTGACCTCATATCTAATCCCACCATCCCAACTTAATACTATGGGCTATGCTGGATCCCTATCTTATCTGCCGACTGGTCATGTGACAACAATGTGCTCCCACATCCATACTTGTAACAATGTCATGAATTCAAAGCTGCGACCAAGATGGTAGACTATGTCATGGAGCTCTCTATACAACTCCGCCAGCATGAAGGTACCCCACACCATAGGTCATCTGCCATTGACTGCCTCTATCAAGTCTCAGATCATACCAAGTACAAATAATTAGCCTCCACAATCGGGTAATATATATCCGTTGACCAAAGCACATACAAAGAAATAAATCCTCCTAGCATGTGGTGTCTACGCTAGGGCCCACTTCATTGATAATTGTCCATGGTGTAGAGGAACATCTGCACCAACCAATAGTCTCATGAACTCTCCTAGCAATGCCCCGAGCTCCTTGTATCGATAGTCTATAGATCCAATACACGTCCTCTACCGTCACCGTGGTCTCTCATGTCCGTAGGTGGAATCTTGTCGTCTCGTTTCTCCATCACTCGATTAGTGTTGTGAGCATGGTCATATATGTGATCTAATGTGAGGCATCCACCCCACATATCCTAGTCCAATCGCATCAATCTGTACCCAGTTGGAGGCACTCAACTCCATACCAAGTCTCAAGACAATCAATCATCTCTCTTGGTTGACAAGTATATCCATGCTCCATTGCACATCAAACAACAGCTAGTCAGTTTCTTGGACCTCATTCCTACTTACTTTCCCATCCCATTTTGGTGGTTCACCCTATCTTTTTCTTCCCCTTTTTTTTTTTTCTTTTTTCCTCCTTTTGACTAGCAAGTTCGCAAATCTGCTGGTTCTTCTTTGGTGGGAACGCGTTCCCGCAACTTTCTAAGTGAACCCCCCATGGCAGGAGTGCTTTCCCATTTTTATTTTTCTTCTAAAACTCCCCTAGTTCTAACCTAGTGGGTTTGTGTACCCACTATGGTGGGATCGTGATCCCACGATCACTTTTCTTTCCCACCCCTGTTGTGTGAACCCACTATCGCGAAATCATTTTCCGATGGTATCCTACCATGAAACCTTCGAACACGATATAGTGGGAATGTATTTCCTAGTGCCATAAATTCTAAAAACAAAACCAAAATGGAAATCACAAGATGAGTTTCAGGGGCCTACCTTGCAGTCCGACACTCGATGTCATCTCACACTGGGTACCACGTCCATCTGACGCCTCAGTCTTGCCTGCTCAGCCATCTCGTCCCCGCAGACAAGAAGCTTAGAAATGCACTAAAAGCAATAGAAATCTCTCTCAAAGCTCACAATTCTCAACAAATCAACATGCAAACATGAGCCCTCTTTTGGCCATTTTTTAGTATATAAGGTACCCATATACTCCTTTTCATCGTCTCAGACCTTCCTGGACCTTTTTTTAGCATATCTTCTTCCTAGGGTCTCCTTTTAGGATGTCGTTTTCACCTCTTGCTCTCGTTTCTTGTCCCCTTATTTTTTGTTCACTGGGACAATTTTCTTTCGAGACACCACCCGGGCTTTGTTCCCTCTGCACCCTCTCGAGGGGGCACCCCTTCCCTCATCCTCCATCCTTTTGTCAGTCAAGTTCGAGGCATTTTTGCTTCACTCCCCTCTTTTTCAAGTTGTAGGTGTTTTATTTCTTCTTCGCACTAACGCTATTTTAGTGCCACTGCAAAGAGGGGCAAAATGAAGACACCTAAAATTTGATTAATCTAATTAATTAAATTTTATTATCTCGAATGCTTTTAAATTAAATAATTAGCATTCTTCCCCTTCTAGCTAATTAATTCTATTAATTATGCTATGGCCTTATTTGATTAATTAATGGATAATCTAAGACCATTTGATTAATTAAATCCCCTTTAGCCCTTCCTCTATTAAATAAAATAAATTTACTTTATTTTATTTTATTCATTAGCCTTTAAATATCCTCTCCCATTAATTAATGTCACCTCCTATTCCCATGAATTAATTAATTCCCCCCTTTTTCTATCCCCTTATTTTAATTAATTAAAATTAAAATACCTATTTAGGGCACATGGCTCCTAACTCTTAATCACCTAACCCACCCTAGCCTAAACCCCATCTAACCTATCCCCTATCCTTACCCTTGGGTTCCTAACCAACCCTATCCTTCCAAACCAACCCTCCCTCCTAACTTCCATGTGTGCACATTCCTCCTTATTTTACAAATATTGGAAAATATCCTATTTGGGTGGTTATTCCCCAAAAAGACATGCGTCCTCGAGGACACATGTCATCTCTTCCTAAGACATGTGTCCCTCCCTTGGGACACTTGTCTCTTCCCCTTGAGCCAAGGACAAGTGTGGAACCTTCTTCCACATGGCTCTCTTTGGAGTGACAAGTGTTTCCTTCTCCCATCCTCTTCTTCTCCTCTCATCTCCTATTTAACCCCCCTCTTTTCCTATGCATTTGATCCACCTTCATCCAACTACACCATTACTTTGTAGAAATCACTACTCACTCCCATCTCATCGCCATCCATTATCATTTGTAGCCATAATCATGGAGCAATATCAAGCATCCATAAACATCATCGAGCACACATAAAATCAAGGAATAATCAAATTGAAGCGGGCATTTTGGTTTGCGTTGTGCATTGTTATTTTAGTTCTATTTTGATTTTATCATTCTAATCTCAAGGTGGATGATGTTTTGTGTATTTTGTTAACTAGATAGCTTTTAGTCCATTTGTATTTCACACATATTTTTCATTGCACACTGTAACTAATAAAAAATATGTAAGTAACGATATGATATTTTATTGTTTATCGAATTGGTTCTTTCTTTGGTAATTCTATGTATTATATGTAGTTAATCTCTAGAGGTCTATGTTAGGGTTTCAAGTAGATCCGAAGCAAATAGGAACTAACAATTATATGTAGATTTAAATACAAAAGATAAAGAAATAAAACAGGACACAGATAACACAGAGATTTAACGTGGTTCACCCAGAATGGGTTACGTCCACCATACACAGCCATCCAATCTTTCTTATTATCCAGCAAAAACAGTACATCAACCTTCCAATGCCTTAAGCATCCCAACCACTTATAACATGCATTTTTAGGGCAACAAACAAAGTCGGCCTTTTTTAGGGTTTTATTACAATGTCGGTTTTCATCAACAAAAAAATGGCGAGGATACGTGCTGAGTGTACAGTACTTTGCTGATCAGTCGCCACATTTCAACAATCTCCCACTTGGAGACTGATCAGGCTCCACACCGAACAATCTCCCACTTGGAGACTGATACTACACGACACCATTGTACATGCAACATCCGCTGGATAAAACACTAGGACTTGACTGGTATAAATTTCACAGTTATCAATCAAGAAGACCAACAGAAACTGATGAAGAAATCAGCTTCTCCTGTGGAACTGCCTTTGTGAACATATCGGCAGGATTCTCACTTGTGTGAATCTTCTCAAGCCGTAACTGACCCTCCTCCAAAATAGTCCGGATGAAGTGGTACCTGAGCTGAATGTGCTTTGTCCTTGAATGAAAAGTAGAGTTCTTCGCAAGATGAATGGCACTCTGGCTATCAGTATACAATGGGCTATCCTCTTGTGTCTGAAACAATTCCTTCAGAAAACATTGCAACCAAATCATCTCTTTGCTGGCTTCTGTAGCAGCAACATACTCAGCTTCAGTGGTTGAAAGTGCAACAACCTTTTGCAACCTAGAAATCCAACTGATTGCAGTTCCCCCTATAGTAAAAACATACCCTGTAGTACTCCTCCGTGAATCAATATCACCTGCCAGATCAGAGTCAACAAATCCACTTAGAGCAGCATTAGATCCTTTGAAACATAATGCCTTTGTAGTAGTTCCTTTCAAATACCGAAGAATCCATTTCATAGCATTCCAATGTTCCATACCCGGATTACTCATAAACCTGCTCACAACTCCCACTGCATGTGCAATATCTGGCCTTGTGCATACCATTGCATACATCAGACTGCCAACAGCCGATGAATACGGGATGTTAGACATTTTATTAACCTCTTCCTGTGCCTTTGGGCACATCTCCTTAGTCAATTTGAAATGACTAGCCAAAGGTGTACTAACTACATCCTGCATGTTAAATCTTTTCAACACCTTCTTTATATACTCACTTTGGGACAAATTCAAGGTTCTATTTTTCCTGTCCCGTGTAATCCTCATATCAAGAATTTGCTTAGCTGCACCCAAATCCTTCATAGCAAATGACCTGGCTAATTTCTGTTTAAGATCATTTATATGTTGCATGTTAGACCCAGCAACAAGCATGTCATCAACATAAAGCAACAGGATAATATAACTGCCATTATCAAATCTCTTAAAATATACACAATGATCATAATGACATCTATGATAACCGTGTTCAGCCATGAAACTATCAAATTTTAAATACCATTGTCGGGGTGCTTGCTTTAGGCCATACAAACTTTTCTTCAACCTGCACACCAAGTTCTCCTTACCTTTGACCTCATATCCCTGTGGTTGCAACATGTAAATTTCCTCCTCCAAATCTCCATGGAGAAAAGCTGTTTTGACATCTAATTGTTCAAGATGTAAATCATCTGCAGCCACAAGACTAAGTACAGTTCTAATTGAAGTCATTTTTACAACTGGAGAAAATATTTCATCATAATCTATACCCTTTTTTTGTGCAAAACCATTTACCACAAGTCTGGCCTTATATCTTTTTTGACCTCCTTCCTCCTCCTTCAGCCGATAAACCCATTTGTTAGGCAAGGCTCTTTTTTCTGCAGGTAAAGGGACTAAGTCCCAAGTCTTATTTTTCATCAAGGAGTCCATCCCCTCTTTCATGCCTAGCTGCCACTGTTGTTTGGCATCCACCTGCATTGCTTCTTCATATTCTTCTGGTTCACCAGAATCCATTAATAAAATAGAATACAAAGAAGGAGAAAATCTTTCAGGGGGTCTACTTGTCCTCGTAGAACGTCTAACACTTGCAGGAGTTTGTGGGACAATCTGTTGTTGCTGAGCATCAGGTACCTGTGGCATTTCATTTTCAGGAATCTCATCCAACACCACATATTCTTGTTTGTCCTGTTCATGCTTCTTTTCCTGCATCTGTTATTTATACATAACCTTCTCATTGAATATAACATCTCTACTTCTAATTATTTTCTTATTTTCAAAATCCCATAACCGATAGCCATATTCATCTATCCCATATCCAATGAAGGTACATTTCTGAGATTTAACATCAAGCTTGGTTCTGTTTTCTTTATCAACATGGACAAAAGCTTCGCAACCAAAAGTTTTTAGAAAAGAATAATTTACCTTTTTACCACTCCATGCCTCCTCTGGAATACCACCATCCAAAGGGGTTGAAGGTCCTCTATTTATCAAATAGACAACAGTATGTACAACATCTGCCCAAAAATGTAAGGGCAATCCAACATGCAATCTCATGCTCCTCGCACGTTCCATGATGGTCCTATTCATTCTCTCTGACACACCATTTTCCTGTGGAGTTCCTGGAACTGTCTTCTGCTTTCGAATCCCATTTAAGGAACAGTAATCTTCAAATGCTTTGCTGCAATACTCACCTCCATTATCCGATCTGAGACACTTCAACTTTTTTCCTGTCTCATTCTCAACCAAAGCTTTCCATTTCTTAAAAGTTTCAAAAACATCTGATTTTTATTTTAGGAAATACACCCATGTTTTTCTAGTTGAATCATCAATAAAAATAACATAATAACAAGAGCCACCAAGAGATGATACCTGAGCCGGTCCCCATACATCTGAATGTACAAGCTCTAACTTCTCACTCTTCTTCTCTTTCCCAACCTTGAGAAATCTGACTCTTTTCTATTTACCATAAACACAGTTTTCACAAAACTCTAAATCAATCCTCTTTAGTCCTGGCAATAGATTTTTGGAGTGAAGGATTTTCATCCCTTTCTCACTCATGTGCCCAAGCCTATGGTGCCACATTATCGAATCTGTTCTTGCAACATTTATTGTTGTTGTCCCTGCAGTAACTTTATCTGTAGCAGCTAAGGTAGAGTAAGTGTTACCAGTACACAGATATAATGTGCCTACCTTTGCACCTTTAGCTACTACTAATGATCCTTTAATGACCTTCCACATACTGTCTAAGAAAGTAACTATGCAACCTTCACTACCTAGTTGCCCCGAAGAAATTAAATTTCTTCTTAAATTAGGAACATGTCTTACCTCCTGCAGAAACCACTCATTACCATTCTGCAACTTGATCTTTATCTTTCCTTTTCCAACAATTTGACAGGGCTCATCATCACCCAAATATACCTGTCCAAAATCACCTTGAACATAATCTAGAAAATATTTTCTATGGGGTGTAGCATGAAATGAAGCCCCAGAATCTATTACCTAGGAATCATTAACATTATCCAAACATAAGATTAAAGCATCTTGTAAAGTATTACTTGCAATATTAGCTTCCTTACTGTCATTTTCATTTTTGTCTCCTTCTTTGTTTTTTCGAGACCAACAGTCTTTCTTTAGATGACTAGGCTTTCCGCAGTACCAACAATCTTTCTTTCCTCTAGATTGAGAGCGTCCTTTCTTTGACTTCCCTCGTGACTTCTCATTCCCAGGGCCTTTTCCTCTTTCCTTTGATCTTCCTCTGTTCTCCACATTCAAAACACTACCCGATGATGTTGGAGTCTCACCTGTGCTTTTCCTTCACATTTCCTCGCTTAGGATAACACCAACAATATCATCAAATACCAAAGTATTTTTACCAGAGACAGAGTTACTTACAGCCATAACCAAGCTATTCCAGCTTTTTGGCAAAGAACATAAAATCAAGAGAGCCCTAACATCTTCTGCAAAGGTAATTTTTACCGAAGACAATTGACTGGTAATTGTATTAAATTCATTTAAGTGCTCTGCTACAGATAACACAGAGATTTAACGTGGTTCATACAGCTTAGCCAATGTTGCCATCAAATCTACAGTCATTTTTGCTTCTATTATATTGAATGCTATAGACGACGCAAGGCACAATCGAATGGATCCCAGTGCCTTTCTATCTAAAATGTCCCACTCTTCATCTGATATTGTGGTCGATTTCTTTGCCTTTCCTTCCAATGGCCGCCACAAATCCTTTTGATATAGGTAATCCTCCATCTGCATTTTCCATAACTAATAATTCTGGCCGTTAAACTTTTCAACCTTGAATTTGGAATCCTCCATTGCTCCCACTCAAATCTGAAAGTCCTGTCAATTTACAGAAAACCTGGCTCTGATACCAATTGTTAGGGTTTCAAGCAGATCCGAAGCAAATATGAACTAACAATTATATGCAGATTTAAATACAAAAGATAAAGAAATAAAATAGGACACAGATAACACAGAGATTTAACGTGGTTCACCCAGAATGGGTTACGTCCACCATACACAGCTGTCCAATCTTTCTTATTATCCAGCAAAAACAGTACATCAACCTTCGAATGCCTTAAGCATCCCAGCCGCTTATAACATGCATTTTTAGGGCAACAAACAAGGTCAGCCTTTTTTAGGGTTTTATTACAATGTCGGTTTTCATCAACAAAAAAACGGCGAGGATACATGCTGAGTGTACAGTACTTTGCTGATCAGTCGCCACATTTCAACAGTCTAAAGCTTATCCAAGTGATTATGTGCTATGTTTGTAGTCTACTATTTTAGATTATATGGCCCCTATTATGTTACATGAACTCTTCATTGACTTTGATATAATAATAATAATTTAAAAACATTTTTCTCTATATAAGAAATATCATCATAGGGTAAAAAAAAATTATGTATAAGTAGAGGATAATTAACCTCCCGCATGATTTATCATGTGCATAATAATAGAGGGTATAGGTATATCATGTGAGTATCGTCTAGAATGGATTTATTATCAATCAAATCATTTGGAAGGGATGTGATAAAAGGTATAATACAATTATAGTCAAGTGCACTACTATCATTCTATATATAGGAAGTATAAAACATACGATGATAATGGAGGAGATAAGTAAGTGTATCCAATAGAAAAGGGGAGGTGATGATCATATCCTAAATAAATAAAAAATTATATATGATGATTCTAATATATATTTGACAGGTGGTACGGTCGTAGCTCCTCCGCATGTCACTTGCACACTCCGCGTTCCCAGGCCCCCTGCCGCTAGTCCAGTGGTGGAAGAGAATTTTAGCATAGGTGCTCTGCCTCTTTGCCATGTGGTGGCTCTACTTCTAAGTGGAACACGGGAGGAGTGGACCCCTTGCCTAGTGGTGGTATAGGTTGGCTGGACACTGACACTGATTCCAATTGGCTGAGCTCTTCCAAATGGCTTCCACGAATGTCATTGGCCATTTCTCCGGCCAAAAAGGAGAATGAGAAAGATGATGCGGTTGCTATTGAGGAGGGGTGATCGCTTCTGGATAACAATCCCGACCCCACTGATGTATGAGATCGTAAAGATGATAATGACCCTTCGCCACCACTATCGGCCATTGCCTTGCCGCTTAGTGACTATTTTTAGTAGTTTTGTTTTTGAGCCCTACCCGTGGTTTTGTTTTTAGTTGTTTTTCCAGACTTTGCTCAAGTGACTCTCGAAGAATAATCTTGTATCATTTTTTTTTTTTGTGAATAGTGTACCGTTAAATATATTAATAAAAATGCCTATGCATCCCCCAACAAAAAATAACTGAATATATTTCTCTCTTATAAATCGAAGAATTGTTTACCTAACATGTGCAGTTATAAATATTAAAATTTGTGGTAAGAATCTTTTTTCAGCGAGAATAAATTAGAAAATGTTACATACGTGCCTCTTTTAATGGATGCCTTTTCTTTTGTGTAGCATGAGTATCCAGGCACTTTTAAATTATGTTTTGCACATGTCATTATAAGTATCTCTTCTTAGTTTAATGTAGAATAAAGTGCTTTTCTTAAAGTGCAATTTGCCTGCTACACTGCAATATAAACAAATCTTGACAAACAAAAGAATCTACCATGACTTAAACCTGCGACCAGCTCACCAGCTTACTAATGTGTCTGTCACCTCATACACCCAAAAAAGCGTAAATATTCCTTAAAGAATATGCTGGCTAAGAGTGGCCCTCATTGTTTGAGGTGACATTAGACTGATGTGCAGCGTCTAAGAACTTTTTTAAGTGAAGGTGGTGGAGAACCTTCTTTGGCTGCTGCAGGAGATAATGGTGGAATCAGCAATACAGTTATTTGTTTATTTTCTGCTGATTTGAAATTTGCACGCTTACCCAGTTCATCAACTGCCTTAATCACAGTGCTAAGCCTTGCCACAATTTCTTTGAGAAGACACGCAACTGTGGCCACAGCAAGACCATCCATGAAGTTTATTGCTGTTTTTTTACTGTTTTCTATTGCACTTTTCTTTTGGGTTTTTTCAGCATTCTTCACTTGCTTGTGTATCGAAAATTGGAGAAGGTTTTTAGCTTCAGAGTCTGTATTATTCCCACCATCATCATCATTAATCTGCCACCTTTTACTGACGTTGAAAAGCTCTGGATGAGATATCAAGCACTTCTGGAGCTCCTCCATTGCTTTGTTCATTTTTTCAATCATGAGATCAGAGTTAGGGTTCTTGGTCATTGTCTTTATGCTGTCTGCAAGTTGTATCAGCACTTTGGAACATTCTGCTGCAATTTGCATGCAGGGTGCTGCCATGTGTGATTTCACAGATGATGGTGCCTGAAAAGTTTTTGGCAAGAGTCTTTTTAGGAGTAAGATAGATTGAAAAGGAAAGAGAAGGAAAAGAGTGTGGGCATGTATTACCATGGTTTCAGAGTTAAGGCAACCATTCAAAGCTTCTACGTAATATGCACAACCACGCATGGCCGCTCCCATTTTCAGGTACTGGAGCCATGGATATCTGAACCCAAATGACCCGTGTGCAGGCTCCCATCTAGCAAAGTTCGCCTGTGACCAGAAACATAAAATTATAACATCCCATGAGATGAAATTTAGCCGTAGTTCCAATATTATTACCCATTTTCACTATTTTAGAGGAAGTTTGTAAGAGGCCTACAGGAGAGATATAACCATGGGCTACCAACAGGATTATAGTATACATATATATTCATTACGTAACTATTTTCTTATGGTATATTAAATAATATTTAATAAAAAATAGTCTTTATGGTAGATTGTTTCTTGGAAAACGTAAATGATGATCATAGGTTTGATTCTTCTAGACATACTTTGGTATGAGTGGATGACAAGATTATAGTAGTATCTGGATCCTACCAAGTATTGATTCTAATAGTGTATCTCACTAAATATTAATTTTACTGCTACAATATATATGATAGAAAATAATTTTTTGATTGTTGATTATATATATATATATATATATATATATATATATATATATATATATATATATATATATATATATATATATATATATATATATATATATATATATATATATATATATTAATTTGATATTGATATAACGACGGTTAAATTGTGATATTATTATTTTTATCATTATATCAAATTAAAATATATATATAAAGAAAAAAAAAAAAAAAACTAAAAATTCTTTTAAAAAGAGATTGGAAGTTTTTTCTGCATATCACAATGAAAGAGAGTATGATGGCAGGGATGATAGGTAGACATACAAGGGATTCTTCTAAAGACGTGGAATTCAGAACACATTTGTAGCCCTTGGAGACTTTATCCTTGTCGCTGTCTCCTCCTCGAAAAAATTCAGCAACACATCCTGTGACAAAACATATATAATTTGTTAGGCATAAAACAAACACCAGTTATAGCAATTTGTGAGATGGGTGGTGGGTATTTATTTTTTTCACCTTCACAGGATTGGGCAAGCCCTTCCATATTGTGAATGGTCAATTTATGAAGATCTTCTCCGGCCCAGATCGGGCAAACGAATAAACTGATGAGAATACATAAAACACATCCAACGATTATGGAGGCGAGACGCTGAGAAGCCTGAACAAATAAATTGTGTACGCGATATCCAGAGATTGTCATGAAACTGAAGGTGAGAATGAAGACTAGGAGTCCATAATCATATTTGGTCTTTATCCCTGGATAAAAACGTGCAAAAGTGGTCGCTCCACCTGCATTCACACAATAATAATACAAACCATTTTGTTACTCTAAATTAATGTTTTTTTAACATTTTTTAGATAAATATATTTAAGGTACTTATATAAATTTACTTTGTACAAACACAGCAGCAGCAAGAATTATTGGCTCAGCTTTGTGTCCAGCACAATCCGCAAAGTAATTTACCCCCACCGCCAACATCCCTCCTAACAACGTTGCACACATTCTATTCAGCCCTTTGTTAAGGGTTCCACCTATACAAATGCACACATTACAATATAGCTTAGTTATCAGAAACGAGAAACGAGAAACGCAACCGCAACGGCAAACGGAATATTTAAAGGTTGCATATAAGAAACGTATATATATATATATATATATATATATATATATATATATATATATATATATATAATTATTTTACATAAATGAAAAAGCATGGAGTTTTACATATATTTTCATTAAAAAACTTTATTTCACATAAATAAAAAATATGAAGTTAAAGTTTCTAAAATACAAAACAATAGATATATATGCATGCAAGTTTAAAACATGACATAGAAAACTATAATCTGCATCTACTAGTTAATCCAAAGTTAAGCCATGAAACATGCAATTTCACATGCCAAAAAAAATCAGTGTGTCAATGTTAAATCAATAAAAAACAATTACTTTACTGTCAAATCTGTTTAAAACATTTACTTTACTATCAAATCTGTTAAAAACAATTACTTTACCATTTAAAACATTTACTTTACTGTTAAAAACAATTACTTTACCCCACTTATAATGGAAAACAATTATTTGACTGACAAATCAAAACAATGGAAAACATATTACAAACGAATTTCGCTGCAGAAACGCCGTTAGAAACGAGAAACGCGTTTCTCCTGTTGAAACGCGAAACGAGACCGTCGCGTTTCTGGCAACTAAGCAATATAGTTCATGAGAAATCTTTGAGAATAGTTGAAATGTATCCAGATTAAACGTCAATTTGGGTTCAGCTTAAATAGCACAGTCTAATCTTTGATTTGCGTAGATGTTCATCTGAAATCACATTGACACTTTTTTAATAAGATCTATTTATTAATGTGTTTTCAGATCAATCATTTAAACAAATCAAAACTTAGAATATGATATTTAAACCTAACGACCCACATATTAATGTGTTTTCAGATCAATCACCTAAACAAATCAAACCATAGAATATGATATTTAAACCCCACGTGAAAACAAATTGATTAAATGAGAAAACTTGATTAAAAAACTGTCTCATATAATCCTTTACCTGCAGTGAATTGAAAAACCACCACCACTGTCATGATAGCCCACAAGAGAGTTCCCCCCATGCTAGCAAAGAGCTTGTTCATGAAATAGAAGAGAGAAACCAGAGCAAGCGCCAATCCAACTTTCATGGCATGGATAATTCTCCTTGGATCGTCTGCCCCCACCTTGTATATGTCCTTACAGATCGAAACCAACCCAGATTTCCAGCCACTGATTATCTCACAGATTTTATGCAAGAATCGATGATGAAACCCCTTCTGAGCAGGTTTCAGATCAACTGGACCCTTGGGAAGATTTATCGTCCATTCTAAACTTGAAACCTTTGCTTTCGACTCGGCCATATGTAGAAGCCCTTAGGATCCAGTTGCAATATGATTGCAATGGTGTGATTAACAAGTATTCATATGTAGGAAAAATATAACAGATTCTCAAGATAAATCGACTTTGACCCCCAAAACTCTTTGTGCAGTCGGCATTCTGGTCATTTTCACGCACTCTGGTTTTATAACCAAGGGCTCGTGCACATATTAATAAAGATTTTCCAGGGCACCTGTACAAAATCTTGAAGGAAAATGGCGGCTTCTTCTGTAATGGCTCAGTGGGCTGACTAGATTCCCTAAATTCTTAGTAAAGAACCAAACAAGTCCATGCTGTTTCACTTGCTCATCCAGTAGCTGTTCGTTATTGTGCATATTCGTGAAAAGCATCCCAAATAATAAATTATTTTTACTGATGCGAAGAAGAGATAAATTAAGGCATGAAAGTGATTGTGCAGGTCCACTGAAATGGCTACGAAAAAGTAGTTCTAATGGTGGTCTTCTCTTAGACAAAAACTACTGGTTTGGATGTTGTGGGCAATGTCCAATGTTTCACGCCATTATACCTTTTTATTATGGTGAGCTGGAATCAAACCACATTTTGCCTCTTATTAAACTTGACTTCCCTACATTCTTATTAGAGTTTAAAAGTTACACGTCTAAACTACAAACTTGGGCTGTACCATTGATCAAACCACAAGTTATAGAATCACCCCCATCTATATATATATATACTAACTATGATGTAGATGTATTTATATATTATAATATAATATACAAGTTGCAAGAATCTCATGCACTCTCTCTTTATATTCTTCTCAAACATCACTCACAATTTTACTTTACAATTAATCCTAAAAGTAAGGGAGCTGAAAATTGGGATAGAAGGTGAAGAAGGATTTATTAATAATAGAAGTGAAGTTTTGAATAAAATAAATAAATACTAAGTGGAATGTCAAGAAAATGTGATCATATTATATCATTAAAAAGAATGGTTAGGAGTTGATAGGACAATTTTCTGCTTTTTTATTTTAAGAAAATTGCAATATGAGCTAGAATGCAATATCTTAGTTTGGGGTTATAATAGAAAAAAGGATTTAATTTTTCACTTTAAAATGTTTTACAATCTTGTTTTTTTAATAGGCAATATTTTATCTGGTTTATTATTGTTGTCACTTGAATATGGATCTTTGCTAAGTACTCCACTTAATTATCTAGTGAAACATGAGAAGATCTCTCAAGTTGTGGGCTCTAATAATTTGAGATCAATCTCCAAAGAGGGTTGGTTCCCTCAGTGGTACTTCATTTGGAATAACTTAAAGTACTATTGCTTGTTGAGGAAAGAGATAGAAAGTGAAATGAAATATCTAAGGAGGTGATTTGCTAGATTATTTTAATACCTGTACAGGTTAGTGCAGGATCAAGAGGGGCCAAAAAGTGGCGATGTGAAAAAAATAGCCTTCTTCACTCGCCTAAAAACGTGAAAATTCGTGTTGACTTTTTGCTTGGCCTGGGTGTCAGTACACCTTGACCTCGTAATTACCTATGCAAATCAGATATCCGATTTTTATTTGTTATTTTAATTTTAAAAATATATTATATATTACACATTATATAATATATAATATATTATTATATTATATAATATATATAATGTAATAATATATTATATAATATACTAATATATTTACTATATAATATACTAATATATTATATTATATATATTATATAATACAATATTATATTATATTATATATTATATAATATATAATTATATTTTATAATATAATACAATACATATTATATAATATAATAATATATTATATAATATATTATTATATTATATATGTTATTTTAAAATAATTTAAGTATAAAAATCGGATATCCAATTTTCTGAGACTTTTATATTTCGGCAGTGACAGCTCGTGAGTCATTTTTAACTCACGGGCTACGCAATTTTATCAAAATCCGATATCCAGTGCACCCGATATTTGGTTTTTTGGCAAAACTTTGCTAAAAAATAGATTGAAAGGTAAGAATTTTATCGTTTTCAATCATTTTCATTAATTTTTTATATATTTTTTTAATGTTTATTTGATTTTTCATTGAAAATATGTTTTTTTTCATGAAAACTAGGTTTTTTTTAAATCAAATACCTAATTGTTTAAATTTGTTAACTAAATTTAATTGTTTACATTCAATTAGGTTAAAAATGGGGGATAACAATGAAAACACTGACCAACCACAACTGCAACAACCAAACCCCCCCTCAATTCAAGCTTTAATTGCACAAAATTTGAATGAATTGAGGGGGATTGCAAAAGTATATCGTAGGATCCCTCATCTAAACCCAATGTTTGATCCTCTCACGTTGATCATAAAGAGTATGGAAACCATGACCAAGGAGCACAATGCCACCCTTTTGTGGTGAGATTCTATGAGGGAAAAATATGCAAATGACTTGTCATATAAGGATATCAAGGATCTCAAGATATCCAAAGCTAAAATCACCTCATTGTTTGTCAATCCCCGCACTGGTCAACCCATAGATCCCCAAAAAAAAAACTTTCTATTAAATGGTGCACAAATGATGGGATTGTGAGAAACTTTTTTGGGATCGTTGGTGGATGGTTTTCGACAAACCACCCAACAACAATCTTGATATCCCCTTCTATTTCACAAAAAAATTATATGCTGAGTTTGTTTTATGCAAACATGTGAACTACTTTGACATCCAGCCTTTCCGGGGTGTAGGTTTAGGTATGCCCCAAAATAGACCTGGGGCAGTCAGAGTAGTCCAGGGCCCATATGTCCCCCCTCCTCCTATTGATCCCCCACCTGCAGTG
Source organism: Cryptomeria japonica (assembly GCF_030272615.1). Lineage (NCBI taxonomy): Eukaryota > Viridiplantae > Streptophyta > Pinopsida > Cupressales > Cupressaceae > Cryptomeria > Cryptomeria japonica. The sequence goes on along the minus strand of NC_081415.1, from coordinate 679,204,831 downwards.
CAACATCCTGATATAATTTGTGAGGCGTCTTCACAGACCATATCGGCTATTCACTCTTTGAGTAGCCTTTTGGTTTCTCAGGTTGTGTCAGTAGCTCAACCTACTCTTGATGGTAGCAATGCATCTAGTGGCATTGACACATCATCCTCGGCTCCACACGTATGTGTGCCCCATAGTTGTATCATGTGTGGGCACGTATGCTTGGGTCCAGTTGGACAACCCGTTGATCCTCCTGTGAACAGTGCAGATTATGAGGTGCATGAGATGCATATGCACCAGATATTATTACACAGACTAGAGGATACCCTGGGGAGTCCTCACATGCTAGAGGCGAGGAGGAACCATCATCATACATTGATGATGTAGTGGTGAGATTTATATTTTCACAGTTCATGTTATATTTTAATAAAATATTTATAAATTAGATAATATTAAGTACTAATTTTTATTTACATGGTCTATTTAATAGTTGATGATCGAGGATGAGTTGAGACAGATTTAGAAGGGCACCTTATCGTCTATTTCATTTGGCCTTGATAACTTGATGGTACATATATTATTGCACCTAGTCGTTTGTATTTTATTGTACATACATGCTCATCATTTATATCGGTATTAATTAGATTATGTAGTAACTTGCATGTATATCTTATTTTACTCTTGTAGGGCACAAGCAGCACGAGTGTGGGGCAGTGTGATTTAGGATCTCGTAGTGCATTTGGAGACAAGGGAAAGGTAATTGAATGCAAATATGATTGAATGAATAGTTTAAATAACTTATAGTGATTATACATGTCTAGACATAGATTGATAGTTTCATATACTTGTTGTGTATATATACAGAGAATTCTTGGTTTCACATCCTTGATCACTACACCTAGTATACCTGAAGAAGAAGAAGAAGAGATTCCTCGAGTAGATGTGTGTTTATTTTATTTTTTGATTAGTAGATATAATTTGTTATTATCAGTGACAATTATATGCTAACTTGTATCAATGTCATGTTTTTGAACATATGTAGGTTGTGTATGAAAATATTCAAAACATACCTCCTCTACCAAAGACATACATCAAGAGTCCTGCAAAGCTGAAGAGAAAACATGGAGATGAGGTAAACATGAATAGTTCAATTATAGTTCATTTTTATGTTAACTTTTTGAATGTGAATTATATATAATATAACTAATATTAATCATGGTTCAAATGTTTTTCTTGTGCAGGATCCTTCAAAGCCGAGCAGTGCGGTGAAGAGGATCGATTTTGATGATCCATCAGTAACTTAGGATGTTATAGATAGTTTTGGGATGCTTACATGTCTAGTTGGCATGTATATTTTGTATATGGACATACATTCACGTATTTAGACATACATTTTGTTTCAGTAGTCGTTTATGCCATATTTGTCTATGGACATACATTTGTAATCATTTGACATTTCTATATATACAGAAGTTGATATTCGGTCATATAAATTGTTGCTCATCTGTGCGTGGTGTTATCATGGAAATCTTTAATCTTCATTCCAATAACTAACAATGGTTAATAATGGTTATTTAATGAACAATACAATTCATTTCATTTCATTGTAAGCGTTGTTTTTATAATGAACAATGCAATACAATTCATTTAATGAACAATACACTTCTTTTAATCAACAATACAATACAATTCATTCAATGAATAATACAATTCATGAACAATACAATTCATTCAATGAATAATACTTGATACAATTCATTATTACCCTATGCATGGTCCTATTTTTCCCCCCACCTCGGTCGAACACTCGGGGTTTTATTAGGGCAACAATTTTTCTATTGGCGAAAAAATCATCAATCTCACTCAATCGAATATTGTCGCGTGACCAATTTCTCGTTCTACTCGTCGCGATGACGAACCGTCAGCTCCGACATGTCCCATTAGGCATTATTACCCTATGCATGATCCTATTTTTCCCGCCCACTCAGTCGAACGCTCGGGGTCATACCCTACTGGTGTCGTCCCTTGAGCGTCATAAGTGCTCAAAATTGTCAGACTTTGATGGGCCCTAACTCAGAATTCGTGGCACCTGTGAACAATCTGTTTGAACCTACGAGGCCATGAGAGGGGTCTCTACAAAAGCCTATCTCGGTTTTTCAAGTTTCCCTATGGTTTTATTAGGGTAGCAATTTTTCTATTGGTAAAAAAATCATCAGTCTCACTGAATCGAATGTTGTCGCGTAGCCAATTTCTTGTTTTGCTTGTCGCGATGACGAATCGTTGGCTCTGAAATGTCTAGTTAGGCATTATTACCCTATGCATGCTCCTATTCCCCCCCCCCCCCAACTCGGTCGAATGCTCGGGGTCATACCCTACTGATGCCATCCCTTGAGCGCCCTAAGTGCTCAAAATTGTCAGACTTTGAGGGGCCCTAACTTGGAATTTGTGGCACCTGCAAATGATCCATTTGAACCTACGAGGTCACAAGAGGGGTCCCTACAAAAGCCTATATCGGTTTTTCAAGTTTCCCTATGGTTTTATTAGGGTAGTAATTTTTCGGTTGGCAAAAAAATCATCAATCTCACTCAATCGAATGTTGTCGTGTGGCCGATTTCTCGTTTTGGTCATCACGATGACAAACCGTCAGCTCTGACATGTCTAGTTAGGCATTATTACCCTATACATGCTCCTATTTTTCCTGCCCACTCAGTCGAACACTCGGGGTCATACCCTACCGATGTCGTCCCTTGAGCGTCATAAGTGCTCAAAATTGTCAAACTTTGACGGGCCCTAACTCAGAATTCGTGGCACCTGTGAACAATCTGTTTGAACCTACGAGGCCACGAGAGGGGTCCCTACAAAAGCCTATCTCGGTTTTTCAATTTTCCCTATGGTTTTATTAGGGTAGCAATTTTTCTGTTGGTAAAAAAATCATTAGTCTCACTCATTCGAATGTTGTCACGTAGCCAATTTCTCGTTCTGCTCATCGCGATGATGAATCATTGGCTCTGAAATGTCTAGTTAGGCATTATTACCCTATGCATGCTCCTATTCCCCCCCCCAACTCGGTCGAACGCTCGGGGTCATACCCTACTGATGTCGTCCCTTGAGCGCCCTAAGTGCTCAAAATTGTCAGACTTTGAGGGGCCCTAACTCGGAATCCGTGGCACTTGCAAATGATCCATTTGAACCTACGAGGTCATGAGAGGGGTCCCTACAAAAGCTTACATTGGTTTTTCAAGTTTCCCTATGGTTTTATTAGGGCAATAATTTTTCGTTTGGCAAAAAAATCGTCAATCTCACTCAATCGAATGTTGTCGTGTGGCCGATTTCTCGTTCTGCTCATCACGATGATGAACCGTTGGCTCCAACATGTCTAGTTAGGCATTATTACCCTATGCATGCTCTTATTTTTCCCCCCCACTAGGTCAAACGCTCGGGGTCATACCCTACCGATGTTGTCCCTTGAGCGCCCTAAGTGCTTAAAATTGTCAAACTTTGACGGGCCCTAACTCAGAATTTTTGGCACCTGTGAATGATCCATTTGAACCTATGGGGCCATGAGAGGGGTCTCTACAAAAGCCTATCTCAATTTTTCAAGTTTCCCTATGGTTTTATTAGGGCAGCAATTTTTCGGTTGGCAAAAAAATCGTTAGTCTCACTCAATCGAATGTTGTCGCGTGGTGGATTTCTCATTCTGCTCGTCGCGATGACGAACCATCAGCTCTGATATGTCTAGTTAGGCATTATTACCCTATGCATGCTCCTATTTCCCCCCCCCCCCACTCGACCGAACGCTCGGGCTTATACCCTACCCGCGTCATCCCTTGAGCCCCCTAAGTGCTCAAAATTGTCAAACTTTGACGGGCCGTAACTCGGAATCCGTGGCACCTGTGAATGATCCGTTTGAACCTATGAGGCCACGAGAGGGGTCCCTACAAAATCCTATCTTGGTTTTTCAAGTTACCATACGGTTTTATTAGGGCAGCAATTTTTCTATTGGCAAAAAAATCGTTAGTCTCACTTAATCGAATGTTGTCGCATGGCCGATTTCTTGTTCTTCTCGTCGCGATGATGAATCATTGGCTCTGAAATGTCCAATTAGGCATTATTACCCTACGCATGCTCCTATTTTGTCCCCCCACTCGATCGAACACTCGGGGTCATACCCTACCAACGTCATCCCTTGAGCGCCCTAAGTGCTAAAATTATATATAAACAAGCATTACACTATAGACACATAATGATCATCAATATTTCCATGTATTGTATACACATAATTACCATTACACTTGCATGCGACATCCATGAAAGGATATGCAAACATGATTTTTTTTTTCATTATCAATACAACTACACCAATGTACTCATGTACAGATACATGGACATTATCATCAATATAACTAAACCAATTTGCTCATGGACATTGTATATCATCATAACAATGTTACATCAGTTCACATCCATTTACAAATACAACATCCCACTTCATCTGCATTAGACATCCTCATGTCCTAAGAGAAAAGCTTACGTACAACAATGTCTGCATATAAATGAAGACCAAAATAAGTAACCTTTTTATGCAAAATGAATGTGCTACAAGGAACAAATTATAACACTTAATATAAATTAGTTTGGCAAATTATAAATAGATCATTTCAAACAATTTTAAGATGCACAAGATTGTATAATTACGAAACTTACCAGTTTCTCTACAAAGTATATAAGCGTAACTTTGAAGAAAGACACATGAACTGATTAAAGCCCTTCTCATTGCATTTCTTTGCATAGTTGAAGATGATGGTAGATATGGTCATTTCTAAATAGCAATACATTCACTTGACTTAATGTTTATGCACAAATTTTTATCTCATTAATGCACAAAGGAATATGTACCATCACCAAGAGAGGGTCTTGTCAACGGCAAATGATCTAGCATGAACTTGTATTTTTAAGAATTGTTAGTCTACACATAAAATGCATGGATGAACATAAAGGCTTCATGATAATCACTTCAACTGAAATGCATGATAATAAATGAAAAGGTTGGATTATATACCACAAAAATACGTCCCTTTGAATTATATCAACAAAACCCACTATGTTGATGCAAAAATCATTATGTGATACTATTGTATATCATAAAAAAAAACCTGCATGAGCATAAAGGTTTTGCGATAATTATATCATCAAAAATTGTCAGATAGTGTTCTCTAATAACAAAAATTGTAAAGCTCATCAAATGCATGATAAGAAGTCGTGTTGCAAAAACACGTCCCTTCTGATTATATCGTGTACCTGCTATGTGCATGCAAAAACCATGTTGCCAAAAAAACGTTCATCAATAGACCTGCATTTTCAACACATCCTTAATATACACGTAACAAACTTGATCATTAAGGTTTAATGATCATTGTTTGAAATGAAATGCATGATAAAAAAAATAAGGCACCATTAAAGACCTACTACTCAAGTGTGCCTGAAGGGTCATCTCTTTGCTTAAGAGTATCCAATATTGCTTCATGATCAACAGTAGTCACTATCCATAGCTCTTTGGTCTTTGGTTTTCCTTGATGCTTCAACAACTTGACATTTGTAACTATAATAAGGTGTGAATACATTATAGTGGTTTTGTGTCTCTCATAGTCTTCAAATGCAGGTATGCCATTATTTCTAATCATGTATGTTTGCAACCAAGTTCCCACAACAACAACTGAACCTATAGGATATGTGAACCCATCATCATCTGTCACTGGTTGTGTTAGCTTTTGTTTTCCCTATACACATCATGCCAACCAATATTCTGATCTCTCTTCATTCCCTTGCGGTGTGACAACTGCAAAAACATGTCCTAGCTGTACAGGATCTGATAGATGATCATACTCAAGTGAACTTTCCATGTCATTGTTTGACAAGGATATTGTTTGAGATAAAGGAGTTAGATAGTGGGGAACCCACGTATCAACCCACTCACTTGACTCGCACTGATCCCAATCACACCGAACACAACTCTGAAAAAAACAAGCCAACTCTTGTGTCCAAATGGTTCATGTACTTGCATTTGAGTTGAGAAATAAATGCATCTTTGAAGAATCTTTAATTGTTTGACAATCTAATCTATCTCCCACTGTTCCCTCCTCAACCAACCAAAAGAATCTACTCACCGCTGAATCAAGAGTACCTCCATGTGACAATGTTGAACTACACCAATCAATAATAGAATGTGCATGAAAGACATTTGCACCTGAAATCCTCAATTGCTCCTTAACTAGAGCTCTCTTCAAACATGCACCTGCTCCATCATGCTCTCCCTTCCCATGCCCTGCCTAAAAAAAACACCAAATATGAGGTATACGCATCCCTACATGCATTCTACTCAACCAATAAAACATATGGGAATTCTTAAATTGACTCGTACAGTTATCTGACCATATTATATGTCGGTCAATTGCAATATCTTTCTCATGCAAGAACTCAAATTTTTTTTTGAAAGAATGTTGCACATACTTGGAGGAGTGTGATCTATCATCACTCATATAAAAATGATACTCACTGATTATCTTCCTGTCCTCTTCTGTACTGTCAAAAGCATGTCTATATGTAATGTGAACAAAAATAGCAATCTGGACTAAATTGTAGTACTGAGACTGTACCTCATTCTGTGGTTGCAATGTATAGTTCTCTACAAAATAAACCGTTGATACAATAGTGCCATTTGGGAAAGAGTTCTTACACATCCCGAACTGTTGATCCAACCACTAAGACCTATGGGTGTTCCTTTCATACTTGTAGAAAAGATTTTCCTTAAAATCCAAAATAAAATGAGCAATACTCATTTCTCTTGAGACTAATTCGCATCTAGAACCTTCACCTCCACTCTTCAAAGTATATTTCACTGTCTCGTATCTTTTTTTCTCAACATAATTCTTTCCAAACTCGTGTTCACTTCCCTCATAAAAACATGAAACAAACTTTGACAACCCACCACATTTTGAGCACTTCTCATTCAAACAATCATTTCTATAGAAATAGCAGTCATCATCTCTAGGGCATAAAAATAGATCTTGCAAGTCTCTTGATGATCTCGGAAATAGCATTGCACCACACTCCCACAACATCTCATTAGTATGCATCATAGAACGAATATGACATAAAAGTTCATGGTACATTGAAAAATCCACATGGTACTTGCAACAACAGGTATTGCGAATCTTAAGAGGAACACAATAAAATGGTTTCAAAGATTCAAAGGCCCTTTGTGATATTTGCAAAGTTGGATGTAATTCACAAAATTTTTTGTACAACATTGTTTGGCTTGATTCCAAGAAATGTTTGGGATGCGGTGTGCGGTCTCAGTTGCCAATTCTTAATTTCAAAATGTCCTTTACATTGGGTGACACTCTAGAATTAGAGTGAAAAAATTGTTGAATCTCCTCCTTCACATTGTCAGTCAACTTTCTATCAACACGTGGAATCCTCCCACCAAATGTCCATGTATCTTGTTGAAGTGGATCGTCAAGTCTTTATCTTCGTGCAAGTGCTCTATCCAAAGTTTTACGGTTTATGTTAAAATCAACACAAGTTTGTCTCATTTGACAAGCCTTCCTCAATTGATGGCTTACTAAGGAGGTTGTAATCACTCTTCAAGCGGCTCTCTTATCTCTTTCTTTGGTATTCTTTCCAATAGAATTGAGAGCGTCAAATAGATTTTTTGCAATAATAGAATTTCTCTCCATCTTCTTGTGCATACGAATCTTCAATTTGTTTAGCAGTGGTCTCATCTTTATCATCTTTAGCAGTTGAACAAAGAGTTGGAATTGCTCGGTCAATGTCTTATTGCTAAAATTTTGGTTGAAAAGTTGTGTAGCCCACAACCGAATGGTTCTTGTTGACCTCTTGCCTTCAAGATTCATAATAATGTTCTCATCGATTTCAAATAACCATTTTTGGGTTCTTGAAGGTCTTGGATTTGGAATTTGTCTTTCATCCATGAGAGGGTCTTCATTTCTAAAGTAATTAGGTGTTACATATGGCTCACTTGGTTGAGCAATTCCACCTTCAATGTTAAAGTTTTCTACATTTTCACATCCTATGTCAAAATTTTCCACATGTTGAGCATTTTCATTATGACTTTCAACTTTTTCAATATTTTCACTTTCAAAATCTACATTTTCATTTTCAATAACTTGTGGCACATTTTTAAATTCAATTTCTTCTTTAGTTGAAGTAATATTAGCAATATTTAACATACCTTGTCTTCTCCTCCTATGAGATTCTCTATCTCTTTCTCTATACACTTCAATTTGGTCATTTGAAAGTTTTCTTTTGCGTTTAGACTTCCGACAACTACTACTCCCCATTTCCCTCCACACATATGCTCCTACATTATTGACAATGTAAGTTTTTATTTTAAGAATCTCCCAAAACCACAAATTTGTCTCTATTTGTCTGAAAACCCGTGATCCTCAACAGAAAACAGAATATGCATACTATGGGCCATTGGAATCCACAAAATGGCCCACAAGGCTTTTTTTTCTTTTTTTTGTACTAAAATCGGATATTCAATTTTAATATATAAATTTGTGGTCCCCAAAATTTTTCCTGTTGCCGCCTTTTATTTACTAAACTTCCACATTAAAGGCGATGGCAGAAATCCGATATCCGATTAAACCCGATATCATATTTTATTAGTCATATTTTAGAGAGAAAGAGAGAAGGAGAGGGAGAGAGGGAGAAGGAGAGAGAGAGAGAGAGAGAGAGAGAGAGAGAGAGAGAGAGAGAGAGAAGGAGAAGAGAGAGAGAGATTTGTGGTCCCCAAAATTTTTCCCATTGCCGTCTTTTATTTACTGAACTGCCACATTAATGGCGATGATAGAAATCCGATATCCGATATCGGATTTTATTAGTCATATTTTAGAGAGAGAGATAGAGAGAGAGAGATAAAGAGAGAGAGGGTCCATTATGTGTCATATTGTGTCCATAGGGGTCATTAGGTGTCATATGGTGTTCATAGGGGTCATATGGTGTCTTGGGACACCATATGACCCCCAATGACACCATATTGGGTCACTTTGGGCTATATTGTGTCCTAAGGGGTCGTAAGACACAATATTACTTCTTAGGACACAATATGACCCAAAGCGACACAATATGGTGTCCTAAGAGGTCATAAGGGTTCATGGGACACCATATAACCCCTTAGGACACCATATGACCCCTAACGACACAATTTGGTGTCTTAAGGGGTCCTATGGTATCCCAAGACACCATATGACCCCTATGGACACCATATGACCCCTTAAGACACCAAATTGTGTTGTTAGGGGTGATATGGTGTCCTAAGGGGTCATATGGTGTCCCATGAACCCTGATGACCTCTTAGGACACCATATGACCCCTAATGACACCATATTGGGTCGCTTTGGGTCATATCGTGTCTTAAGGGTTCATATTGTGTCCTACAACCCCTTAGGACACCATATGACCCCTAACGACACTATTTGGTGTCTTAAGGGGTCCTATGGTGTCCATAGGGGTCATATGGTGTCTTGGGACACCATACGACCCATTATGACACCATATTGGGTCTCTTTGGGTCATATTGTGTCCTAAGGGGTAATATGGTGTCCTACGACCCCTTAGGACACCATATGACCCCTTAAAACACCATATTTAGTTGTTATGGGTCATATTGTGTCCCAGTGGGTCATATTGTGTCATATGACCCCTTTAAGACATCATATGACCCCTTAGGACACCATATGACCCCTAATGACACCATATTGGGTTGCTTTGGGTCATATGGTGTCTTTATTGGTGTTGGAAATAAGCCACACCCAGACCAATGTTGGACTAGTCCAAGAGGGGCCAGTAGCACAGTGGTAGAGCACTCTAGCAGTGTATGGAAGGTCCTAGGTTTGAGTCCTAGCTAGTCCATGTCTCAATAGTCTTACGGCCCCTTAGGACAACATATGACCCATAACACACAATTTGGTGTCTTAAGGGGTCATATGGTGTCCTAGGACACCATATGACCCCTAATGACACAATTTGGTGTCTTAAGGGGTCATATGGTGTCCTAGGACACCATATGACCCCTAATGACACCATATGGTGTCATAAGGGGTTGTATGTTGTCCTTAGGGGTCATATGGTGTCCCATGAACCCTTATGACCCCTTAGGATGCCATACGACCCATTATGACACCATATTGGGTCGCTTTGGGTCCTATGGTGTCTTAATCTCTCTCTCTCCCCCTCTCACCTAATCTCTCTCTCTCCCCTAATATCTCTCTCCCTCTCCTTCTCTCTCTCCCTCTCCCCTAATATCTCCATCTCTCTCTCTCTCCCCTAATCTCTCTCTATCTCTTTCTCTCTCTCCCTTCCCCTTCCCCATCTCTCTCTCTCTCTGCTAATCTCTTTATCTCTCTCTACCTTCCCTCCCCTCCCTCTCCTAATCTTCTCTCTCCCTCCCCTAATCTCTCTCTCTCCCTCTCCCCTAATATCTCCATCTATCTCTCTCTCCCCTTATCTCCCTCTCTCTCTCTCTCTCCCCTAATCTCTCTGTCTCTGTCTCTGTCTCTATCCCTCTCCCCTATTCTCTCCATCTCTCTCTCTCCCTCTCCCTGCCCATCTCTCCCTTTCCCCTCCCCATCTCTCTCTCTCTCTCTCTCTCTCTCTCTCTCTCTCTCTCTCTCTCTCTCTCTCTCTCTCTCTCTCTCTCTCTCTCCCTAATATCATACACTAATTTATTTATAAATTAATATATTAATATATTAATAAACAAATCTAGTTAGAGAATTTACTGATTAAAATCGGATATCCGATTTTTGTAGTCAAATTTTCAAATTTCAAATTTCAGCTCGGGAATGCTTTGGTATTCGGCTTGGAAGTGACAAGCCTGGAAAGTCAATTGAAAAAACATGTTTTTCGGTATTCCTTGATTTTCCAAACTTTACACTGGTGGTTGATGACTTTTTTTGTAGCCAAAATTGATAAAATGGAAAGGGTTTTTTAAGGACATTCCTAGCTTTCCAACAATATAAGGCTTGTCTTATTTCAACTTTAATAAATAATTATTATTTATTTTCTAATTGAATTCTGACAATAGTCCTGATTGATATACTGATTGAAAAACACTCATAACTTTCAAACGGTATAACATTTTTTGAATCCGAAATATGCATCACATCCTATGCTTCGTCTACTATAGGGAAAAAAAATTTTAAAAAAAAATTCATAAGGTTTTGACCAAGTTAAGGTGGTCAAACGTAGGAGTTTCTGAATTTCTGAAAAAGCTGTAGTAAAAAATTCATAAATAATTATTTACTTTATAAAAAATTAAAAACAAATGTGTCACATTCGGACATGAGTCTAATACTTATATTATAAATATTATAAAAAAAATATTATGATTTGATTGTGATTAGGGTGGTGAGACATACGTGTACTTTTTTTTTCTTGAAATTTTAGTACCACTGCATTGAAATTTGAAATTTTCATCAAATAGGGTTTTTTTTCTTCCAAAAAACAACTAGTAGCTTAGAAACTACATTCAATTTTCTATATATTCTCTTCTTACATATTTTAAAAATAATGTTCACAACTTATTCAAATTTTCATGTCAAGTTGCATAACTCTTATTTTCTGAAATTTCATTGCCACTTAAGGGCTTGTTTTGGCACACCATGATCCTGCACATACCCATATTGTTGTTTGGAAACACAATTGATAAATAATAAAGCTATCTCATGCATAAATTAGCTATTTTACATGCTCATGCATCAATATTTTACATAAAGGTTTGAATATTCCTATTTTCAAAAAAGGAAAATCAGATGTATTTTTCACAATTTTTTACTATTTGCATCAATTACACAACCTACAACCTGCACAAGATGTGTGTTTTCTATATATAAGTGCTAATAATGAGACACAACATAAAAAAATTTCATATAAACAACAAGAAATTGCATCAAACATTCAATTACACACAAGAAAACATATCTAGATAAGGCCAAAATACTTATTTTTATTGATTGAAAGGTGTTTACGTTGAATAATAAGTTTGAAAATACTTTCTATTACTTGAAAAAATGAAATTACAATGTTGCTCTTAGTATGAAAACTAAGTTTGAGTTATGAGATCTAGTATAAAAACAAGAAAGAACTTAGAAAGAGTTATAATACTTGGTTTCCACTAGCCATACTAGAATGAAAATAGACATAAGTATCCCTTTTTTGTTACAACTACTTCCTACTAGCTAGGCACATGCATTTGAAACAAAGATGATAGGTATTTGCATTAGTTGCTAGGTCAAACCTCATCCTTGGGAACCCAATTGAGTTGTCACCTTCCTTACTCCTAAAAAATGTTAGATAATCCAAGTGGTTAAATGAAGAATTCTTGATGCTTTGACCTTATCTAACTAGTAAAGCTCGTAGGTTCTTGGAGATGACCTTCAAACTAATTCATTTGTCTCATGTACCTTCTCACCTAATGTTAAACTTGTAAAATAGATCATAGATACCCTCCAATTGCTTATAATTGTAATTACTTCCTTCAATTGTATCAAACTTCCTTTAAAACATGGATAAGTGCATGAAAATGGGAGACTGAAAGGGTATCTTACGTGGCCATATTTTTTGAAATCAGGGAAGATTGATCTTGGGTTAGAAATTGAAGATAGTTACACCCAAAATTTGAAGATGCAGCAAGAACAAGTGAACTTTTAGTGCTCTGGATCTATTTTCTAAACTACTATTTTTTATAAATTTATGGGGTTAAGGGGCTCAGAGTGGGAGGGGTGTGGGGGGAGGTGGGGGCACACAAAGTGGTCCTATTTTTATTAATTAACATAACATAGCATCTAGTGTGCCCCCCCTAAAATGTTAACTTATTTTAGTATTTCAAAAATCATTTTGGTAAAAAATTAGCTAACAATATGTAGTTTATGTCTAATTTTTTGTTATTTTTAAATGAATATATGATTTTTTTACTAATTTTCAAAGTGGACACATCTTGCAAAATATTTTTTTTAGTGTGCACCTCTTTTCTCGATTCGTAAGATAGGGATAAGGGATTCATACCCCATATAAGTTATTGAATAATAATAAAAGAGAAGGTGCATGCCCTATGCATAGGGGTGAATAAAGATAAATACTAAAATAAAACCTCCTAATTAATAGAAAAAATTGCAACCCATCAAAGCATGGGAGCATAAAGAAATTTAGCTTTTAGGAATCTTCCCTTTCTTGGAAGATCTTAACATCATTTTATGGGTAGGTTTACGATACACGCAAGATCATGAGGAGCCAAACTAGGTCCTTAAGTGGCAATAAAAATTCAAAAAACAGAATTAAGCAACTTGACATGAAAATTTGAATAGGTTATCAACATTATTTTAAAAATATATAAGAAATTTTTTTGTAGAAAACTAAATGTAGTTTCTAAGCTACTAGTTCTTTTCTGAAAAAATAAAATCTATTTGGTGAAAAATGAAAAAATAATGTAGCAGTACTAAATTCCCAAGGAAAAGATAAAAAAGTAGGTGTCTTTTTGTGCTCTCCATTGTCTAGCCTTTTCCCTATATAAACAGGCTATTGTACACATTGCAACATATCATTTAATCAAATCGTTTCTTCCTGTATAGATCTTACTGAGTATTCTACGGTGGTTGGTTGTCTCTTGATGTGATCCTCTTCAAGACTATAGCTTCATGGTGATTTCCTATTTTCTCTTACATGATATCAGAGTAGTCTCTAATGAGATTCCAGTCCACATCAAGAATCTAAGTTACTAAGGAGATTGTGGCATCAATCCCCGTCATAATTGTTTGCTAAAAACATCAATCTCTGTGTTGGCTCTTTTGTAGATATTTTTGTCAATCTGACATTTTGCAAGTTTAATCGACATTTAAAATTTTATCAAATTTGTATTTCGCCTCTTCAGACTATGGCTGGTTCGATCTTTCATTGGCAATCGATTCAAGGGGTCTTGTTTAGAGATTGAGACTAGTCATTAGCCATGGCCAACTTACCTCTACTGCTACTCACACCCATTTGTCTACAACTCAATCCACCTATGACTTAAATCACACATACTAAGGTTTGATTTATAGGCTTAAAAGTGTTAAACATTCAAAGTTGACTAACATTATTTAGGTTTAATATGTTGCTTAATGTGTGCGGTTTAAGGTTGGCCCTCAATCCAGGCTCCTAGTTATGTATCAGGTGGCAACAATTTATATTGAAGGTGGCAATTCAATTTTTTGAATAGCCATTGGCTTGTCCGCTTCATTTTCTTATTAGAGTTATCTTAGATATTGGTTCGTAGGTATTCATTTGAGGCCCAGTTTGAAGATTGGTGAGTAGTTAGATCTATCAAATTTGATTATCTTTGGAGAGCTTCAAATCTCAATGATGGAACAGTTTAAATCACACACACTAAGCTTATACTTCTTGGCTTAAAAGTGTTAAATGCTCAAAATTGACTGACATTTTTTAGGCTTAATATGTTGCTTAAGGTGTGTGGTCACACTAAGAATACACTTCTAGATGTAAAAGTGTTAAATATTCAGAGTTGACTAACATTCTCTGTGAGATTTTGCCAAGATCAAGAGCTCAATGAAATGTACAAAATAGAGACACAATATAGGACAAGAATAAACTATATTCTCATCAATAGAAAATGATCAATAATAATAATTACATACAATGTAGATGAGCTTGCTTATATAGGCAAGGCTAGGGATATGTGAGCACACAAACATGACATGTGGCTCAATAAGAAACAAGGGTAGGTAGGAAATAGGTGTGGGTAGGTAGGAGAAATAATATAATAGTCCACATGAGGTGGATCACCCACTGAATGTGGAGTGTAACAACAAGATCAACACCATAAAAGGTGGAATTTCTCCTACACACACTATCCCAATGTGGCACAAACACCCAAGTGTCTCATACCCAAACTACTATGAAATGCATTTCCTAAGTAAACTTAAGTAAGTGTAATAATATCCAAGATGAATAATTATTTACACCAACATTCTCTAAACTTAATATGTTACTTAGAGTGTGAGGTTTAAGACTAACCCTTAATGATCGATTTTGGGCAACTTAATTTATTTGACATCAATCATTATCGATAGGCTTCATATTTTATAGCGATCTGCATTACTTGTGTGATTGGTCATCATATCTATCTACACTAGTTCCTTGCACCTTCATCAGCAATGGGATTTCAATCCAAGCATTGTGGCTACTGTCGCTTTCAATTGCCACCCTCGCTTACAAATCGCAGTGTCTAGTTTTCTTAAAAATCTTCGCATTAATATTTTTGTGCTAGGGTTTCTCCATTCACAAAACAAAGGGACGGTGGGCCACTACGCAGAGTGCTTAAGGGATCCATTAACCCAAATTGGAGTCGTGGGTAAATTCAATGCTATTTAAATAGCCCAACCCTCAGTTTTTATAGTTGACTTCGTGTGGAGGCTCCTTGAGTGCATTGCCTTGTGAATGTTGTTGACTTCGACGTGTTTCATGACTTGTATAACTATGACATAGATTTGTAAGGTTTAGGTGATATCATGGTGATTTGGTGCCTTTGTGGCATGGGCCACCTACCACCTATCGAGCTATTATGCCTTAGTAGATTTGTAAGGTGATATCATAGTGATTTGGTGCCTTTGTGGCATGGGCCACCTATGCCCTAGTAGATTTGTAAGGTGATATCATGGTGATTTGGTGCCTTTGTGGCATGGGCCACCTATATCCTAGTAGATTTGTAAGGTGATATCATGGTGATTTGGTGCCTTTGTGGCATGGGCCACCTATATCCTAGTAGATTTGTAAGGTAATATCATGGTGATTTGGTGTCTTTGTGGCATGGGGCACTTGTCACTTATCAAGCTATTATGTGCTAGTAGATTTGTAAGGTGATATCATGGTGATTTGGTGCCTTTGTGGCATGGGTCACCTATGCCCTAGTAGATTTGTAAGGTGATATCATGGTGATTTGGTGTCTTTGTGGCATGGGCCACCTATGCCCTAGTAGATTTGTAAGGTGATATCATGGTGATTTGGTGCCTTTGGCAACCTATCGAGCTAATATGCCATAATAGATTTGTAAGGTAATATCATGGTGATTTGGTGCCTTTGTGGCATGGGCCACCTGCCACCTATCAAGCTATTATGCCCTATTTGGGCCCCTATTGTGTCCTATCTGGGCCCCTATTTTTGGCTCAACATTCCAGTTCTCACAATTTTAGCCTAATTGGCTATTTTTTATGGGGTCCAATTTAGACATCTAATATAAGTTTTTTGCACTCCATATATAATTGGAAAGGTGATTTCACTGACTTTGTCTAGTTCAAGTTAATCCACCTAAATTTGTTGTTTATCAGTTCATTTTGTATCTTGAAGTCACTCATTGATTTCTTTATTTTTAAGAATTTGTAGGGAGTACAATTTGTGGGGAGCTTCCATTTCAATTGCACATTTTAGTTGGAAGTCTTAGATTAGTTTTTGGCTCTCTTGCTTTGTTGCAGCTCACATGGCTCAACCAGGATTTGAGGCTCTCACTTCTCAGAACTATCACACATGGAAGGTAAGGATGCAATTCTTAATTTCGGCCAAGGGATTGTGGTTTACATTGAATGAAGAACAACCTACCTTCACCAAGAAGTATGAGCATTTTGCACATTGAAACAAATGTAATGAGGTGATGGGCCTAACTGCTATGCATGTTTCAGATTCCTTGTTCTTCCACATTGAGGAGTGCACTACACCTTGAGAGGCATGAAATAATTTTAAGGATCTCTTTTGTTTAGTTAATGAAATTAGAGCCATGTAGTTAGAGGCAAAAATAACATCTCTTTATATTGATAGATTTTCTTTCGTTGAGGATTATTTAGTCGAGTTTAAGTCCTTACATTCTCAATTAGGGGGTTGTGGGAAAGACAAATATGATAAGGAATGTATTTTCTTGATTTTGTCTAAGCTTACAGGTGTTTTTTATATTTTGCTACTTTCTTTTACTTCACCATGGATGGGTTGGGTGCACAATTTGTAATTTCATCTTTTGAGACCTTTTGTGAGAGAGTGACTAGGGAGCAATCTAAACTTCATCAAAATGATGTTACTGTGTCTCATGCATTAGTTTCTACTCCACCTCAACCAAGGGAAAAGGGAAACACAAGAAACCTAAGCTTAAGACAAAATCTAGTGAGACTTCCACCACCTCTTCTAAAGAGGATAATGCAAACAAGGAGAGAACTCAATGTATATTTTGTCAAAAGAATGGGCATGGTAAAGAAAACTGTTATAAGAAGGAAATTCATGAGTTGAATTAATTACTCAAGGAGCATCATATTTCCATTCCTTTTTCATCTAGTTCACCCCCTTCTTCTTCAACCAAACACGAGGAACATTCTCCTAAGTATAAAGGGAAGGGTCATGCCTTGATCACCACCAATAAACCTAGGAAAGTTGGATGGATTATTGATCAAGAGATTCAATTCACATCACTAGTTCAATAGATTCTATGATTCCAAGAACTTTCAAAGCACCACTATTGGATATATTCTTGACTACAAACAATTAGTTTGTTCATTTTGCTAGCATAGGTAATAGTATTTTGGGTGTAGGTTTAGTAGTCAATGTTCATTGTCCATTCCTGACATTACCCATAATCTACTTTTAGTATATCAGATTACACAACAAGGCAACACAATTAAGTTCACTCTAAATTCAGTTTTCATTTGTTGTCCCACATGAGATTTTTTGCAGTTGGTAGGCTTGATTATCAATCCAAAGTGTTTACCTTTGATCACTTCATTGATGATGATGATCAATATGTTCCTTTGACTCCTTCGTTTAGTGTTGGGAGTAATTTAGTTCCTCTCGATGGGTAAATGTGGATCTAAATATGATTCCCCAAGCTCCTACTTCATTAGAGTTAACAATTAACATGGATTCCAAGACTTTGACACGATAGGAGCTATTTGGTTTCTAGATTTGGGGTTCTAGGTTGGTTTCATTGCAATTTTATCCATCTTGGCTTCTCATTCTTCTACTACAAATTTGGAGAGCATGCTTGAGGATGTTGAAAACTTGGATAATGTTTGGGAATGTTGTTAGTGATCTATTGTGTTGTCATTGATGTCAAACTTATATGGTTTCTTGTAACAGTTAGTTGTATGTGGAAATGAAGAAGTTGTTGCAGATGTTCAGTAGTGTACGTAGGTTGGAAACTTGGAATTGTTGGTAATATATGTTGTCATTGATCTTAACTTGATCTCTGACAATGTGTGTTGACTCTAATTAATGTTGTTGATGAGCTTATATCAATGATGTATTATCATTATCAGTAATATGCAATAGTGCAGAAGTTGTAGCAGATGTTCAAATGAATTATTTTCGAAAGGGTGGTAAAATAGAAGTTTCAATATGCAGGAAACAATATTTGATTCCCCAATGGAAGAATGTTTTATATTCCCCATAATTATGAAAATTATGGTGTGTGGAGCTGGATATAATGTTAATATTCTATGAGTTGTGTACTATCAAGTTTGCAGGTCCTCTGATTGCTCAAATGGTGAAATTAGTTGTTGCTTCTCTCTCATAGTAAGAGTGTCTATCAGACTGGTCCAAAATATGCTTGGTGGCTTCTAGATATGTGAATTCAAGTGTCACAATTTTGAAGACATTCTAATTTGGTTTCTGTAGTATTCTAGTTCAATTCTCTAGTGGTATTTTGTTCCACAAGTGAGTTATGTTGGCATGTGCTCGCTATGTTCAGTTGTGTTATGTTTTCAATGTGCTCGGTTGGGTTGTTGGATTTTGCCAAGATCAAGAGCTCAATGAAATGTACAAAATAGAGACATAATATGCGACAAGAATAAACTGTATTCTCATCAATAGAAAATGATCAACAATAATCAACTGGATTCAATAGTTACATACAATGTAGATGAGCCTACTTATATAGGCAAGGCTAGGGATATGTGAGCACACAAACATGACATGTGGCTCAATAAGAAACAAGGGTAGGTAGGAAATAGGTGTGGGTAGGTAGGAGAAATAATATAATATTCCACATGAGGTGGATCACCCACCGAAGGTGGAATTATCACTCCACTATAAGTGGATATGATAGTGTAATAACAAAATCAACACCATAAAAGGTGGAATTTCTCCTACACACACTATCCCAATGTGGCACAAAAACCCAAGTGTCTCATACCCAAACTACTATGAAATGCATTATCCTAAGTAAACTTAAGTAAGTGTAATAATATCCATGACGAATAATTATTTACACCAACACCCCCCCTGAAGTGCAACTTAGGGGAATGCACTTAAGTCTACAATGCAACTAAGCAATGCAAGATGGGTCCCGACTACGAGGCCATGTTAGGTACCCATGTACAAATGCAAATGCATGCAAACAAATGCAATGAAATCTCTCACAAAGTGGGGAAAGAGAGAAAAACCCAATGGGAAAAAACCCTCCCCCAAAAGAGAGATGAAAAACAGACAAGAGAACTCTCATAGAAGAATGTGAGGAACAAAACCCCATGTGAGGAAAAAGTCCCCCCCATATGAGAGAAGAAGAGAAGTCAAACTGTGACCCCCCCTCAATGGAGAATCTGCACCAATGATAGAAGCTCGATGTATGAAGAAACTGCTCCATGAACGTCGAACAACGTTCCTCCCCTTAGGAAGAAACAAAACCAAAGGTGTATCCATGAAGTCTCCCCAATCATGAAGGGAAGATGTATGAAGAAAACTCATGATGAAAGGAATCTCTGAAAACTGCTCAAGTGTCCCCATGTTGATGCTAAAAGATACCTCCTCCAAAGGTGGTAAACTGTGCCACACTGCTGAAAAAGGCACTCCAAGATCTAGTGGAGATGGATGTAGAACATGTTCCAAAGACTCACATGTCTCCTCAAAAAATAAAGAGACCTCCTCCAACTGTTGTACATAAGTATCCACAATCATGTCAACCTCAAAAGAATGATCATGTAGAGAATGAACAAGAGGGTCAGAGTGTGCCCTCGCAACAATCGAAGAAGGATCACCTTCATCAAAGAGAAGATGAATGTCATCAATGATGTCTCCCAAATCTGCAATGTAGGATTCCATAAACAAACCTGCAATGTCTGTCAAGTAATCATCCCATGAATCTGAAGCTGGAAGACAATGAATATCCTGCTGCACTGAATCACATGAAGGCAAAATTGTCGCACTGTCTGCATCATCAGGTGCAATAGGTGATGTGATATCAATATGAGGAGATGAAATACAAGACTCAAGAATGGGGTCACATGTGAGAATCCCCATGTTCAAGTGTCCAAAGTTCTCCTCAAAATCTGAACCATCACAATAAGTGTGATCATAATGTGTAGAATCATCAAATGTAAAATCATCATCATCAACAAAATCTGAAAAGGAGTATAACC
Organism: Cryptomeria japonica; assembly: GCF_030272615.1. Taxonomy (NCBI): domain Eukaryota; kingdom Viridiplantae; phylum Streptophyta; class Pinopsida; order Cupressales; family Cupressaceae; genus Cryptomeria; species Cryptomeria japonica. Next base: position 679,184,387 of record NC_081415.1, on the reverse strand, counting down.
AAGATGAATGATCAACCACCCCAGTTGCAATGATAGCTCTAGTCTCCATGTCTCTAATGAAAACTGAGTCAGGTGTGAACTCCACAACTCTCTTAGTTGCGCCATGTGTGATTTGATAGATAGAAAGGAGATTGTTTGTCAAGTGGGGTACACACAACACATCATTGAAGGAGTTATCCCCAATGTCAATAGATCCTTTCCCAATCACATCCATGTATGTATGATTGCCCATCAAAATCTGTGGCATGGTGCAAGGCTCAAATGTAGAGAACATAGACTGCGAAGATGCCATATGATGAGAAGCCCCTGAATCTAGAAGCCATCTCTCTGAATCATGACTGATAGTAGAACATAGAGCTTTTCCTTTTCTTGTTCCAAAAGAGTGAGTCTTTCCACTTGTAGAAGCCATGAATGCTTGCCCTTTTCCTTTTGAATGTGAGGAAGTGGAAGTTGATGAATCATCCTTCTTGTAGACTTTAGGCAAATCAATGTTATGCTTTTTGATGATATGTGTAAGCTCATCAATCTTCTTAGAATGGCAACGATGCTCCTCATGACCAATCTTTTTACAATAAGCACAAGTAGGTCTCTCCCTCTTTGGTGAATTATCTCTCTTGGAAGAGGATGAATCTCCTTGTTTTGGAGAAGATGGTGCTTTGTCCTTAGGCTTTGATTGCCATTTCTTCTTTTTTGAGTTGTCCTTTCCTTGATTTCCTTTGTTCCCTTGATTTGCCACTAATGCTTGAGACTTAGAAGCCTTAAGAATGCCTATGCTTATCAACTTAGTTTGTTCCATCATCAACATTTCATTGAAAGCATCAAATGTAGGCATTGTGTAGCTTGAACCCATTGCCATCCTATGGGTTTGGAAACTAGAAACAAATGTTGCATATTCTTGTGGAAGCTTGCCTATCAAGTTGAATATCAATTGAGTATCCTTTTTATCAATGCCACAATCTTTGAGTTGTGCCCTCAACTCATTTGCCTTAGTGACATAATCTTGTATAGTATCAAAGTTCTTGGGATCTAACATGGTGAGATCACTATCAATTTGATATCCCCTAATCTTATCAACTTCACCATACAAGTCTTGAAACTTTTGCCAAGCATCCTTGATTAGAGTACATTTCTCAATATGAAAAATGAGATCCTTTGATACATACTTTCTTAAGGTACCAATTGCCATGATATTTTTAGTGAGCCAATCTAAGTGACCAATTGGATCAGCTGGAGCAACAATAGTTCCATCAATGTAATGAGTGAGTCCTTTTTCCATAAGTTTACTCCATGAATCAATTTTCCAAGTAGCATAATTATGTGGAGTTAAGAGAGGAAACTTAGAAGAACCCATAGCAGCAAAAAGGAAGGAACACAAGAGAACAAAAGCACAAGAGACACCCCCACAAATTCACTCAATCAAAGTACCCCCCCTAAAGTGATGATTTTGGCACTTTATACTTAGTGCGATTACAATGAGCCACTTGCAAAACAAGGAAAAGTGGACTTATGATGCAAATTTTACAACTTCTCAAGTGAGATACAAGAGACTTCTATCAATAGTGCAATGAATCTAACTGAGATTCAAGCAAATATACAAGTACCAAGAGAGCCAAAAAAGGCCAAGATCTGAAAGTATAATTTTTACTTACAATGGCATCAATCTAATAGAATCATGTGAAACAAGACAAAAAAATACGCACTTTAAAAAAAACGGCACCTGAAAAGGAGGTCGTATGACCCCAAACGAAGCCTCTGAAGTTGCAAAAACTGGGATTACTCAGGTACAGTCACCAAAAACTGCATTTTCTGAAAAATCTGCATGTCAAAATCAAAAAATTTCTTCACCACTATGGAGAGCATGAAATTCTAGCCCATTTCAAAAAAAATTGCACCCAAAAAGGAGCAAAAATGAGCAAGTTATGGCCATTTGAAGTTGAATTGCAAAATCAAAAAGCTCAATGAGAGGGGGGTCCAAAATTTCAAACCTTGCTGATGTGGTGCTGATGTCAGCAAGTCATTGGGTTAAATTTGATGGCCATATGATCGTCACAAAAACTTCGCTCTCTGCTGACTGGACATCTGTACTGTACGGACGGACGATGTGGCTAGATGGCTATGCAGTCCGTACTGTACGGATTTTGTTGATTCGGCAGATGACTGTGTGTACGGAAATCTGCGTGGCACTGTACGAAAGTGACGTGTCGGGTGACTCAGCTATCGTATGGATGATTTTACCCGCGGGCCAGTGGCCACCTGCCATATGGCGGACGCGGGGTTCGCCGATCTGGTGGTCCTGCTGAGTCCGCGTGGTGGACGAGCTGGCGGCGGCAGGTGGGCCGGGAGGACACGGCAAGTACCGGCGAGCAGTGGCGACATGTGGTCTGAGGCGGGTGGCGGCACGAGAAATGGCGCGACAGAGTACGGTTGGCGCTGCAGCAGGCAGTACACTGCGCCTGCAACCTGCAGACGTCGTACAGAGTCATTGGGGGGGGGGGGTCTATGGACCCCCCAAAAATTGATTTGATTTTTCCTTTTTTTTTTTTTTGATGATTTTTTTGATTTTTTTTCCGATTTTTATTTTTTTTTTGAAATTTTTTTTTTCCGAAAAATTTATTAAAATAAATTGAAAATCTGTACGATACTAGCAAAATTGGAGAAAATTTTTTTCTCACCAAAATAGGCTGACTTTATAACCAAAATTCATGGAAACGGCCTTCTGGACGTAATGGCGAGGTTGGATCTGGTCTAGGACGCCTCCAAAAGATGCTGCTCCTCAGATCTGCCTCTTGACGTCACAATAATGCCTCTTCAAGACGAATCAATGAAGTCCCAAGGGCTCTGATACCATGTTGGATTTTGCCAAGATCAAGAGCTCAATGAAATGTACAAAATAGAGACATAATATGGGACAAGAATAAACTGTATTCTCATCAATAGAAAATGATCAACAATAATCAACTGGATTCAATAGTTACATACAATGTAGATGAGCTTGCTTATATAGGCAAGGCTAGGGATATGTGAGCACACAAACATGACATGTGGCTCAATAAGAAACAAGGGTAGGTAGGAAATAGGTGTGGGTAGGTAGGAGAAATAATATAATATTCCACATGAGGTGGATCACCCACCGAAGGTGGAATTATCACTCCACTATAAGTGGATATGATAGTGTAATAACAAAATCAACACCATAAAAGGTGGAATTTCTCCTACACACACTATCCCAATGTGGCACAAACACCCAAGTGTCTCATACCCAAACTACTATGAAATGCATTATCCTAAGTAAACTTAAGTAAGTGTAATAATATTCATGATGAATAATTATTTACACCAACATGGGTCATCTTTTTTGGATCATACTTTTTGGTTTGGACATGCATTGGAGGTTGAGTTAGAACATTGTTATGGGTATCACTATGGTGTGGAGATCTGTCTTAAGTAATTTGCATAAGAAAGTGTTTGGGCCAACCGGTTGCTAAATTTTATTGGTTATCTTCATATTACATTTGGTGTCAACTTTGGAGGATGCATTATCATGTTTGATTCACTATATTCGACTTAAAAGGATGTGTTGTGATAGATTTGGGTCTCCTCTATTTCCTAGAGTGGACCACGTTGAGTTTTTTTGGTCTAAGTGGCCTATCTGATGTAATATTGTATACTTTGCTTGTGGCCAACCCTCAAATAGGTTTTTAATGATATAACTTGTATTTAAGTAGTGTGGATGTATGAGTTAATGTATGGAAGCAAAGTGAATTTATGTGAAGTGAATGTGAATGACGTGCAAGCAAATTTGGTAATACAAATGTGCAACACTCAATTTGTGAAGAGATTTGATGATGATATATTCGATGTGATAATGTGTTAAGACAGTTGTTGATGTCATATATGTTTGCCATGATATTAGTCACTTGACATAGTGGTTCAAGGATAATTTCATGATTAGGAGAATCCTTTCATTTCAATTTTGCTATTTTTTCAATTGCCGGAAGATAGTGAGTCTCTTGGTATCTCTGTGAGAAATTGCCAAGATCTAGAGGCAATGGAAAGCACAAATAAGAGAGAACAAAATGTGACAAGAATAAACTATATTCCTATCAATGATGCAAAATATGATCAACTAGATCATCAAGATTTTTTATTACATACAATGTAGATGAGCCTGCTTATAAAGGCAAGGCTAAGAGACAAGAGAACACACAATGATGACATGTGGCTCAATGAGATGCAAGGGTAGGTAGGGGTAGGTAGGAGAAATAGTATAATATTCCGTATGAGGTGGATCACCCACCAAAGGTGGAACTATCACTCCACAATAAGTGGATATGATAGAGTAACAACAAGATCACACTATAAAAGGTGGAAATTCTCCTACATACACACTTCCAATGTATGCACATCTCCCTAAGTGTCTCATTTGCAAACTACTATGTTATGCATGTACCTAAGTAAACTTAAGTAAAGTGTAATTATAGCCAACATGAATATATAATTGCACCAACACCCCCCTTAAGTGCAACTTAGGAGAATGCACTTAAGTCTACAATGCAACTAAGCAATGCAAGATGGGTCCCAGCTACAAGGCCATGTTAGGTACCCATGTACAAATGCAAATGCAATCTCCCATAAAGCGAGGAAAGAGAGAAAAACCCAATGGGAAAAAACTTCCCCCCAAAAGAGAGATGATGAAAGCACACAATGCTCTCAATGATGAATAAGAGAGAAGAAGAGACCACATGAACCCCCCCCCCCCGCCCTCAATGTAAAATCTCCTGCAAAGATGGTCCAATGATGCTGACCAAAGTACCTCCCCATAAGGAAGAAAGAGAGCCAATGCTACACCAATAATGTCAAAGTGTGACAAAACTAGGTACCAAGTCGATGACGATGAATCACTCACTGCAACATGATAATGGTTAGGCATGGAGACAACCTACTTTGAGCATCAACTGGATACTCGTAAATAGTAGAAATACTAGTACAATCAAAGTCTCACGGGAGCCATGCACAAATGTGTACAATCTAAGTCTCAACTGGAGTCATGCACCAAGTCTCACAAGATATTCCTAATCTAAGTATACAAGAGGATTACATTAAATGTGTCATCAAAGACAAGATACAAAGAGGTGTGGCACTTTATGATAGTGCGAGTACAACATTGCTCATGCAAGAGCATACAACATGAAGATGTAAATATGGAAACATGAAGATGATGCCATCAAAGAAGCCCTGTAGAATACTACAGATGAAGATGTCTCTGATTGGGATGTTGCTAAGCAAAATATAGGACCAATAGCCCCCCCTGGCTACCGGTTGGAAGTGCTACATACAAGTATGAAGTGACAAGAAAAAATAGTGTTCCCATTTTTGCTTATTAAATGATATTTTTGTTTTTAAAAAACTTAATCAAAAGTTTAATAAAAACAATTTATAAAAAATGCCAAAAAAAACTTTATTAATAAACTAATAAAGAAAAATTTTGAATTTTTTTTAAATATTTTTGAATATTTGACAAAAAACTTTATTAAATAAAGAAAAAACAATACATTCTTTTTTTTTAATTTTTGAACTTTAAAAAAAAATTTAATAAAACATTATTAAAGAAAAAACTTTTTATTTTATTTTATTATTATTATTAAAAAACATTATTAACAAAGGAAAAAACAACACATGTTTTTTATTTATAAAAACTTTATTAAAAAATTAATAAAGAAAAATCATTTTTTAGGGATTTTTTAATTTAAAAAAAAAACAAAAAAAAAAAACAAAACAAAACATATTAAAAATTTTAAACATTTAAAAAACTTAAAAAAATTCTGACTTTCTTGAACCTCCTCAATCCAATGGTGACCTCAGATTTGACCCAACAAGCTCCAATGATAACCTACGATAGAAAGTTCCAAAATGCAAAACTCCAAATTTTTCTCAATTGGCAAACCAATGGCACTCCAATGGCTCTGATACCATGTGAGAAATTGCCAAGATTTAGAGGCAATGGAAAGCACAAATAAGAGAGAACAAAATGTGACAAGAATAAACTATATTCCTATCAATGATGCAAAATCTGATCAACTAGATCATCAAGATTTTTTATTACATACAATGTAGATGAGCCTACTTATAAAGGCAAGGCTAAGAGACAAGAGAACACACAATGATGACATGTGGCTCAATGAGATGCAAGGGTAGGTAGGGGTAGGTAGGAGAAATAGTATAATATTCCGTATGAGGTGGATCACCCACCAAAGGTGGAATTATCACTCCACAATAAGTGGATATGATAGAGTAACAACAAGATCACACCATAAAAGGTGGAAATTCTCCTACATACACATTTCCAATGTATGGACATCTCCCTAAGTGTCTCATATGCAAACTACTATGTTATGCATGTACCTAAGTAAACTTAAGTAGAGTGTAATTATAACCAACATGAATAAATAATTACACCAACAAGCTCTTTGTATCTTTTCCTAAAACAATGAATTTTAGTTGTGCAAGTCATTGTATTTTTCCCTAAGGTTGTGCCTTAGATTTTCAAGTCCTTCAAGTACATGTTTCCCCTTGGTAGTAAGCCTAGAACATTGTAATCAATTTTATTTATATTGTGAGTTTGAATCTCACAGTGGTTTTTTCATGTTGATTTTTTCACGTATATTTGGCGTTCTGGTGTTGATGGTGGATGCTTTCACTATTGTTGTAGAATAGTTAAATGTTGCTTAAAGTTTGATCAATCAATATTTTAAAAGATCCAACAGAGTACAACAACAGATAAGAGCAACAAAAGAGGTGTACCAATGTAGCAGAGAATGTGTCTCACCGACAGAGTAAGGTATATGAAATGGTTACAAGATTCACTTGTAACAGAATAACTACTTTTGTATTTGATGCTATCATTGTGATCACTGAGTTGTAGCTCGATGCAGGGGTTGTAGTTCCTTTGGGTTGTATCTCATAAATTAGTTAGGGGTTGGTGCTCCTTAGGTTGGTGCCCTAAATCAAGGTTTGTAGCTCCTTGGGTTGGTGCCCTAAACTTTGTAATATATTTCATTGTGAGGTTGGATTGGAGCAGTAGACTCCAGCAACATTGCTCACTGAGGGTTTTCCCATCTTGGGTTTTCCTCATACATGCTAGTGTTATGTGATGTCCCTTTGTGTGTGATTAGTCTCCTCACTAACCTGTAAGTCTGCATTATGTTAGATCCCATGACTAGTATACACACATAAGTTACTTAAAGGAAAAAGATTAAGAACCACTTATTCACCCCCCTCTCAGTGGTGCATTGTGTCTAATAATTGGTATCAGCATAGGTGCCATGTTTATCAAGCTTTCTCTCGCTTGGGTAGATTCTGGCTCAAGGACACAATGGTCTATTTTGTGTCAATCCATTCTCCAGTTTTTGCTAGATCAAACTATTCTATTTGGAGTTGTAGAATGGAATTATACTTGTCCTCCTTAGGTTATGATGTCTGGATGGTAGTTGTTAATAGTCTCCCTAGGAATGTCAGTCCTCCCACCGGTCCTGAAGAAGAAAGAAGATCCTTGTGCAATGAAGAAGCCATGAAGGCTATATTCAGTGGGCTCATTGGTGATGTCTCCTCACAGGTGGATAAGTGTAAATCGGCAAAGAGTTTATGGGATAGACTAAAGAAACTTTATAGAAATGAGCCATGCACTGCTGAATTGGATTGTGGAAGCATGAAGAACAACAAAGTAGACACATGTGAAAGTGTTGATAGCAAATCAGTTAGCTGTTGCAGTTTTGATGAAGAGGAAACCCATATCTTCTTGGTACAAGAGACAGAAAGTGAAGTGTACACATCAGAGGGTGACAAGGCAGCCAGATCCCACTGACAAGATGTGTTTGGGAATGATTATGAAGATGAAGTCAAAGTAGATCTTGAAAGTGAACTCGTACGTGCACTAGAAGAGCTGCAAAATGCTAGAAATGATTTTAAAAGGTACAAAGATTTAGTTCATGATGAATGCTGCCAGTTGAGAATATGCCTTGAATAATCAAATAACAGTATCTCCATTTTGACATCTCAACTAGAAGAGGCAAAAGGATTGATTAGTGAGTTGAAATTAGTCTTTGATGACAAAGAGAGAAGATGTGAGGATCTCCAGCTAGAAGCGAAAACAAAGGACAAAGAGTGTTAGAAGTTGAAAGAGGAAATAGAGAATCTGAGGAAAGACCTTGAGAAGTGCAAAAATGAACTCAAGGTAAGAAACCACTATGATGGTGGCACTGAATTCTTGGATAAGATGTTAAGCCAGCAGAAACATTCCAAGGACATTGGAGGATTAAGATGTGGTACCGGTGAATGCTCTACAAGCAAGGAGACCTCCCACAAAGCTATTCAATTTGTCTCCTCAAATGAAAATGGAAAAATCCAAACCTTCACAGTCAAAAATACTCCAAGAAAGAAGGTTGACCTGACTTCAACCAGTGAAGGCATGAAGAGGAAAACTGGTGTTGCATGGAGAAACAATGTAGATCTGAAAGGAAAAGGAAAGATGAGGGAAGATAGTGTTACTGGTAGTATGAATAAGAGAAAACCTCCTACCGGTAGAAGACAAAGAAATGTTGCTGCCACCAAGTCAAGACAAGCATGGTAGAAGAAAAGATCAGATGGAAGACCTGCAGAAAATGGACCATCCTAGATCCATTCCCGGAGAAGTAGAAATGGAGTTGCCAAACCAGTAATATCACCTCATGTTTGGAAAAAAAAATTTGTAAGTAATAAGCCTCCTTTCTTTGGTTATTGTGTTGCATGTAAAGATTATGGCCATAGGGCAGAAGAATGTAAAATGAGGTCTAGAAATAGACATAGTATTCTTCCTAGGTATAATAAATCAGATGGCTATAGATTTCATGAATATAAGAAGAATGTTTCATAGAGTAGAAACATGCATGTTCCCTTTCCTGGTTATGCTAACAAGAATCCATGCACTGCTCCTAAAAATGCAAACATTGTGTGTTATAACTGCAATGGATTAGGACATAGAAGTTATGAATGCAGGAAGAAGAATATGCATTCCTATGGAAACCAGTGGATCAATCATGCTCAGTGTGAGAATAGTTACAAGGGACATGAGAAGCATAGACCTTCTTGGAACAAGAGGAGAAATGTTCTTGCACATTCAAGGAATTCAAGGAAACCGGTAACCAGCCAAAATGGCATGGTCAGAAAAGGAAGAGAAAACCGGTGTGTTAGAAGGTTCCCCAATCATGGGATTGACATAGATGTTGTATGTCACTATAGCACTATCTGTAGAGAGATGACTAATGAGGAGAAGAAGGTCAACCCTACTGCCAAGACTGCAGATGTTGAAAGGAAAGAAATCAAGCAGACATGGAGGAAGAAGCCGAAAGATAAGAGCATGGACCAAAATTGTGCATTCAATGCACAAGTGATATCTCCTATGGCTTAAAGGAGATGTAGGACTCAGGGGGAGTTGCATATTGAGCGGATCATTCATCCCTTAGTTGAAAGTGGACATGGAGATGAACAAGGTACTACCAGTAAGAGGACGAAAATGTGATGGCAGTATGTGTGTAGTTCCTGCCTTGAATACACATGGAAGATGGGTTACTGTTACAAGTGAAATGAATGGTAGCAGAGGAAATTGGAACCAGGAAATAAAGGTAAAGAGGAAATTATCTTGGTAGAGATAAGAGACCCGTATGTGCAACATGTTACCGATACGGATGTTGATCAGTGTTGTAGGTTATGTAAGTCATTGAGTTGAGGGATCATTGCAGTAACTCTGATAGCCTAGATGGATGTGGTTATATCTCAGGTGTTATTGGAAAGGACCTGAATGACATGTATTGGTCTGGTAGTTGATCTTATGTGCATACATCTTTATGGGTCAATCGGTTGGATATGTGACTTGCAATTAGCATTGTGGTCATGATGATGGATGTCACAGGTATTGATGTGAGTCCCGGTTTAGGACCCAACCGGATAAGATGAAGATCACAAGTTTGTGTTTCAGGGGGAGTTCAGGGCCATATCTTTCAACATATATCAGATATATTGAACACAGAAGTAGTTCAAGCAGATGATTGATAAATACTGGAAAGGAAATTGCTCATCTGACTATGGGTCATCAGTTAAAAGTAAGAGAAATCTAGCAAACCGGTAGGACCACATGCACAAGAGAAGAAATTCATTCCTCAATTGGTTCTTAGCAAAAGAAGGAGAGAGACCGGTGTATGCTGTTAAGGGTTGTTTGGTACTTGAGCTTCCCATCTCAAGTGTTGATGATTGAGATGATGTTGTGCATAATCTTCATAGGCGGAGATGCACCCGATAAAAAGAGGGAGAAAGATTCCTGACAGTGCCCTTTGCCATTATTGTCAAAGGGGGAGAAAGTTACTGTAGTATATATTGGATACTACATGTGTTTACATCAGTGCCAAAGGGGGAGATTGTTGGCATTGTGTTTTCATTGATGTCAACTAGTATAGGATGTTATCGATATCATTGTCATTGATGTCAACTAGTGAACAAGAGGTTGTTGGCATTAGAGTTTGATGTCAACCCGAATAGAAGATGGACCGCTATGGGAGAAGAGTTGATGTGTTGTCATTGGTGACAACCAGGTGACCATATTCATGTAGAAGGAAGAACCAACATGTACCGATATGCTAGAGGTGCAGTAAAGTGACCACTCCACTCAGTAAAAGGGTTGTTGATTTGGTGGTGCATACAACTGGAATGAAGAGACTACATGATGGACATTGATTGTGCTGAAGTGGTGGAATTATATTTGGATCACATTAACAGTGGAGGTGAAGTTTGTGCAGGCCACCAGATTGCTAGTGTAAGGATAACTAACAGGACTCCCACAGGATGAAGAAGCTATCACAGGCTAAGTGATAGGTTGACAGAGTATGTTGCCTCTGTGTGCAGGACAACATATGGAAAACCACCGAGACATATGTCATATTGAAGATGTATCCTCCCCCCAATAATGTCACACTTGTACTAGAAGAATGATTCCTTGAGATAGATAGGTGATGGAATGTAGAGATTAGAAGTACAAGTGGAAGATGAGGAAGCCTCCAGAGCATGAGATCAGAAATGCACACCGGATAAGAAAGTGAAAACAAGGTGTGCTACTGAGACAGTGAAGGAAGAATGAGGAGTTGAGATGGCGTGTTTGTCATCTTGACAAACCAGTTGGTAGGAGAATTGGTTTGATGAAGAAGGATGCTAGTGAGTCTGCATGAATACACATGGTGATACCGGGATGCTGAAGGAAGGTTGATGCAGAATAGTTGGAGTGTGATGACTTGGTGTCATCAATGTGTCTCACTGACAAGAAGGAAAGTATGTTGTCCATCGACAAACACATCTACATGAATCTACATTGGTGATAATTGACATGTTTTGCAACCGATGAAACATCAGAGAAGAGACAAGGAAGATAAGGTTCTCACCTGATAAAGAGGAGTGCAACAAACTGAAGGATAAGGAGAGTTGTTAGAGTTTCTATGGTGCCGGTAAGTGAACATATTCACTGAGGTGTTTCACCGGCAGAGCAGTGAAGTACAGACATAAGGGTTGCACTAGCAAGATAGAAAAGGATATGGCAAGAAGGATAACCAACAAGGTGATTTGTGTCGGTAGGGTCAGTGGACCGATATGTGTGTACTAGTTATGTGGGTGGTCGGTGACTAAGTTGAACCGACAAAGCAATATGCCAAGGTGGATACCGATAGTAATGCCACGTGGAAGTGAAGTGGAAAAATTACACAGGTTGGTGTAGAGTGACGATGAAGTAGTTGGCAGTTGGTCAAGCATTTATGGTGACTGTTGAGCTCCAGGGATGTTTGCAGAGGGGTTGCGGCTCGAGGCAGGACGAAATTGGACCATATCCATGGCATGCATTGATCAATGCAGATTGTCTAGATGAAGATTGAAGTTGTTGAAGCAATCCATAAAGCCATTAATGATGATTGACCAAGGGGTGTCTCGACAGATTGATTGCAGGTTGCTGAAATAGGAAGGCGTGTTATGGATGGCACGAAAAATAGCGGATGTGTGCAGGTAGTCATCTCTGAGTTGTGATCCAATCAAATTTGATTGGATTTGATGTGCCTCGTGATTTGTAGAGAAAACCCTAACTATTTGTGATTAGAATTGGCTTTTAGCGGGAATACTGGGAGATAAATATGCAAGATAAAGAGATTGTGAAGTGTTGCTGAACAAAAGAAGATAGGGTTGTTGCATATGAGAGCAGATTAGTCAAGTTCTCTTCAAGGAGATAGAGAAGAGACTAAGAGTGAGGGAAAACAAGGTTGAAGTGTTCAACCAGTAGAAGTGCAGAACTGGTAGTGTCCATATTGATAGAAAAGAAGAAAAGGTAACTACAAAGAAGGCAGACATAGAACTAGGTGAGAGTAGTATCGTGGAGAGTAGCAGAACAACTGAAAGAAGTGAGAACTGACAAAGAGAGGGGTGATCTGGTAGGTGCTTGTACCGACAAGAAGGAAGTTGAGAGGACTGAAGAACAAAATAGTGAGGAGGAGATCCAATAGAGCAGAAGAAGAATAGAGGTGAACTGGTAGAGTGTACGTGTAATATAGAAGCAGGCGAGAGCAATAGAAGAGGTGTATTGGTGTAGCAGAGAAGGTGTCTCACCGACAGAGTAAGGTATATAAAATGGTATAGAATAACTACTTGTGTATTTGATGATATCATTGTGATCACTAAGTTGTAGCTCGGTGCATGGGTTGTAGCTCCTTTGGGTTGTAGCCCATAAATTAGTTAGGGGTTGGTACTCCTTGGGTTGGTGCCCTAAATCAAGGGTTGGTTCTCCTTGGGTTGGTGCCCTAAATCAAGGGTTGTAGCTCCTTGGGTTGGTGCCCTAAACTTTTTAATAGATTTCATTGTGAGGCTGGATTGGAGTACTAGACTCCAACAACTTTGTTCACCGAGGTTTTTCCCATCTTGGGTTTTCCTTGTACATGCTAGTGTTATGTGATGTCCCTTTGTGTGTGATTGCATGTGTGATTAGTCTCCTCACTAACTGGTAAGTTTGTATTATGTTAGGTCCCATGATCGGTATACACACATAAGTTAGTTAAAGGGAAAAATATTAAGAACCACTGATTCACCTCCCTCTTAGTGGTGCATTGTGTCTAACAGATTTTCTTTGAAAATCAATTTGAAGTTAATAGAAGGGAGCAATTGTGCATGCAATCTTTGTGTTGGAGCATTTTCTTATGAGATTATAGTGTTCTTATGTCATTCTGGTTACATAACCTTTATATTTTCTTGAGGTATTGTGTTGTGACTATTAGGTTTAAAGTGGTTTTAAATATGATTTTATTGTCTTTGAGCTGCAATACTAGATTTAGAGATAGTAATCAACATCTTAATTAAAGAAGGTTTAAATTTTTTGCGTTGCAAATTTTATTTTCTTTATAAATTCGAAGCTACAATATACTTGAAAGTCTTTGTGTTGCTATATATTTCATCTTTGAACTATTTAATTTTTAAAAGGGGCTAAAAATTCTTTGAGCTTTTGTTAGCCCCTGAAATTATATATTGAACATGTGCACATAGGGTTCTTCTTTTGTTTCATCTCATGGTATCAGTTGTTATTGTTTATTAACATTCTTATTTGTAAGTCTTGAGAAAAGAACTTATTCTAAAACAAGAGAATAAGAAGAACATCAATCTTCAAATAAGAGGAATTGGTGAATGTAACACCCAAATAATTAGTTTAGTTTTAGTTCCTAGTCAAGATTTAATTGGTAATAAGCAATAAGAAGGAAACCTCCCCTCTCTGAGGAGAGATTTAATCTCATGTACTATGGTTGAAACTATAATTTTGTAAACCAAGTACAATTTATAAAATTTTCACCTAACATAACTAAATGTAGGTATTTTACACCCCTTTATGATTTGGATGTTGAATTGCCTTCAGCATGGTAGAGGTTAGGAAGTTAGCTCTAGTGGTTACTGGATGGTTTCATTGGTCTAGAATGTTTCTTGAGGTTTTTGATGAGATAAAATGTCAACTGTTTTTAGTAAAAATAAAGTATATTTATGGTTGGTAAAGAGGTATGTTTCTTAGAAAATAAAAGGTGGCTTGTATAAGTATTAATCTGGAAAATTACAGCTCAAATATATCAAATAGATAAAAAAGCAATTAAGATTGCAGAAGAAGTTTTGAAGATTGTGCCTAGATTGGAGCTCCTAGATCCAACATTGTTGAAGTAGGTTAAAAAATGAATGTTTCTAGTATAGAGGAGTTAGCAGAGAATATAATGGTCAAAGAAATCAAGTCTGAATATGAAATATGATAAATGAAAGATGTGAAGAATATCATGGGGAAGAGTTAAAGAAGAACAAGCGAATCTAAAGAATGAATAGGAGAAACAAAAGTCATAGTAGTTGTAAATATTTAAGGCTTATATTTTGTCTCTTGGACTAATGTTTTGGCTTCTTTGAGGGCGAGAATTTATGGATGCAGTGTTCTTGTTATGGAAGTTATCCCTATCAAGGGGACTGTTGTAGTGATCTGAGTTATTTATAGAAGGAAGAGAGATCATGTTGAAAGGTGAAAGATTTACAGAAAGAAAAGTTTATGTTTGTTGAAGCTACAATTGTTGCACCCTTTGTCCTTGATTTCAAAGGGGGAGAGAGTTTAGTAGGAGATTAGTGGAAGACTTTAGTAGGTGATAAGTGCAAGAGTTCACTAGGAGCTCAGTGCAATTTAGTAGGAAATAAATGCAGAATGTTTTTTTCTACTGGTGGAACAAGTTTTGTCATCAATGACAAAGGGAGAGAATATTGGAAAATTGGAGAATGTTTGAGAATGTTGTTGGTGATTTTTTGTGTTGTCATTGATGTCAAACTTGTATGGTTGCTTGTCACAATTAATTGTATGTGGGAATGAAGAAGTTGTTACAAATGTTTAGTAGTGTACATAGGTTGGAAACATTGAGTTGTTGGCAATATATGTTGTCATTGATGTCAAACTAATGTCTAATAATGTGTGTTGTCTCTTATTAATGTTGTTGACGAGTTTATATTGATGTTGTATTGTCATTATTAGTTGTATGCAGTAGTACAAAAGTTCTAGCAAATTGTTGCAAATGCTTAGATGAAGTATGTTTGGAAGGGTGGTACAATAAAAGTTTCAATATGCAGGAAATAATATTTAATGTCCCAATAGAAGAATTTTTAATATTCCTCCAAATTGTGAAAAGTATGGTGTATAGATTTGGATATAATTATTAATATTATGTGAGATGTGTGTACTATAAATTTTATAGGTCCTTCGATTGCTCAGATGACGAGATTAGTTGTTGTTTCTCTCTAACAATAAGAGTGTTTGCAAGACTGGTCCAAAATATGCTTGGTGTCTTTCGAATATGTGAATTCAAGTGTTGCAATTTTGAGGACATCCTTACTTGGTTTGTGTAGTATTCCAAACCAATTCTCTGGTAGTATTTAAGTTGTTCTACAAGTGAATTATGTTGGTTTGTGTTTGGTGTGTTCAGTTGTGTTATGTTTTCAACATGCCTGTTGGGTCGTCTTGTTTGGATCATACTTTTTGGTCTAGACATAAATTGAAGGTTGAGTTATCTAATATTGTTATGAATCTCACTGTGGTGTGTGGAGATCCACATTAAGTAATTTGGATTGGAAGGTGTTTGGGCCGACTGGTTGCTAAGTTTTATTGCTTATCTACACATTACATTTAGTGTCAAATTTGCAAGATGTGTTAGCATGTGTGGTTCACTACATTTGACTTAGAAGGATGCGTTGTGATGAATTTGGGTCCCATCTATCTCTTGGAGTGGACCACATTGAGCGTTTTTGGTCTAGGTGGCCTATTTTATATAATATTGTATACTCTGCTTGTGGTTGATCCTCATATAGGTTTTTGATGATCTAACTTATATTTAGGTAGTGTGGATGTGTGAGTTGATATATAGAAGTAGAGTGAATTGATGTGAAGTGGATGTGAATTATGTGTAAGCATACTTGATACTACATATGTGTAAATGTCAATTTGTGAAGAGCTTTGATGATGATATATTTGGCGTAATAATGTTCTAAGATAGTGGTTAATGTCAGATGTGTTTCTCATGATATTGGTTGCTTGAAACAGTGGTTCAAGGATAATTTTATGATTAGGAGATTCTTTTCATATTATTCTTTCTATAGTCAAAAGATAATGAATCTCTTGGAAGCCCTTTGTATCTTGTCCCGAATAAGTGAGTTTCAGTTGTGCAAGTTGTTGTATCTTGCCCTAAGGTTGTGTCCCTTAGCCTTGCAAGTCCTTTAGGTGCATGTTGCCCCTTGGAAGTAAGCCTAAAACATTGTAATCAATTTTATTTATATTGTTAGTGTTATTCTCACCATGCTTTTTCTTGTTCAAGTTTCCATGTATATATAGTGTTCATGTGTTGATGGTTAATGTTTTCACTATTGTTGTAGAATATAGTTAATTGTTTCTTAAAGTTTGATAGATCGGTTTTTTAGAAGATCTAGACTGGTTCATCCCTCCTCTTAGTCCTATCATAGGTTCAATAGAGGAGGTATCACTTCTCTTTGTAAATTGTTCATTGGAGGATGATCTTGAGTCTCTATACATTGTTTATTCTTTGATTGGGTATCTTCCTAGTCTTGTTGAGACACCTTTGGAGGAACTCGATTCTTCTTCCACACTTTCATTAGTGAGACTTATTCCTCTCATTCTCTCATGGATATGGAGTTTCTTCTACATGCACCATTGGATTTTCTTCTTCCCAAAGGGAGACATATTCTTTGTCATTATGGGTATTTCTTTTTTGCTTTTGACATGCTTTGATGGTTTTGAGGATACTTCATTATGGGATGCAATATTGTCTCTATCTTTCCCTTCCTTGGAGGGGTATTTGTATTGTATTCTCATGATGGATGTAGTTTTAGGGGGGTATTGATGTGAGACCTCCATACATCATTTTGTCTTTCAATAGTACATGATTTTCATATCTCTTTTTTGGAGAGGAGTTTTGTCCCATGAGGTTTTCTCCTTTTTCTATTTGTAAGAGATTAGTTCTATGATTAGTTGTACATGGGTACATAACATGGCCTTGCTTTCAGGACCCATATATTAGATTTTTATATTACTATTATACTATGTGGGTGTTGGAGTAAATAATGGGGTGCTGGAGTAAATAATATTATACTAGTTGCATTTA
Organism: Cryptomeria japonica; assembly: GCF_030272615.1. NCBI lineage: Eukaryota > Viridiplantae > Streptophyta > Pinopsida > Cupressales > Cupressaceae > Cryptomeria > Cryptomeria japonica. Next base: position 679,167,162 of record NC_081415.1, on the reverse strand, counting down.
CTTAAGTTTTACTTTAGTAAAAGACATATTCTATTAGGTGTATTGCATATTTCCTAAGTGGATTATTTTTTGTATCTAGTTAGTTGTTAATTCCTGCCCTACCCACTCTCGCATATGATTGGGACATGTGTTTCACTTTATGATCTCCGTTGTCTAGCCCCTTGCCTATATAAGCAATTTATTGTACAAATTGCAACCTATCAATCAATCAAACACTTTTTTTTTGCATCTCTTGCTTAGTATTCTCTAGTGGTTAGTTGCCTCTTGGTGTGATCCTCCTGAAGGATGCAACTTCATTGTGATTTATTGTTTTATCCTACAAATATATAGAGATATGGGTATGTCAATGGATAAAAATAATAAAGAACTAAGTTCAAATTTGGATAAAATCCTTTCATTTATCTTATTTAAACATCACCTTAAATTATACAGAAAACTAAATAAAATATATCATAAATATGAAAATTTTTATTTATATTTAAAAATGGTTCACATAATGTCCAGTTATTGATATAATTCTTTCATCAATAAGAATAAATAAAAAAACGTTATATAAGTGCCTCCTCTTATGGATATCATTCCTTTTGTTTGGTATGAGTATCCAAGTGATTTTAAATTTATTTGTTGCATGACACCGTCGATTGATTCTTAATTTGTGTTCATTTTTGTTAATACTTTTTTTGTGTTAATTTGTGTTAATACTTAGTTTGTCTTAACTTCATAAAATACATAAAAATAAACACAATTAACCTATGCATTGTAATAGATCTTTGGATTACACTGCGTGTAATTTTTTTTTCCTCTCATCAACATTTCAGATTATACTACATGATCCATCATCACAATGAAAAATTATAGAACAAAGTCAAGTGATAAGTAGCAAACAAAGAAGACTAAATAGATGGAAGGAGAGGTTCTAGAAACTAGGAAGGGTCAAAGGAGAGAAACGAGAGAAAGGATTTAAAAACAAAAGTAAAGAATTAATTATAGAGCAAGAAAGAAAAGGAAATGATAAAATAACAATTAAATGAAATCTTCTAAAAAAAAGCTAAAATGTGCTTAAAAGAGACTAAATTTAAATTTAACAAATAGTAGAATGAATGAACTTGAGCATTAAAAAAATCAGAAAGCTTATATTAATTTAGATGAAAATTTAGAAATTAGTTATTTACTATATAAATTATTTTATTAATTACTAAGGATATTTTAATAGCAATTAACATAGTAAAACTAAAAATATCAAGAGAACTAGAGAAAGGGAGACAAGAAGAAAAGGAAAAAATAAAACAAATGAAGAAAAAGAGAAGGGAGAAGTGAATATAAGGTTCAAATAACAAGAAAACAAGAGGATATACGAAAAAGAAGTTTACAAATTAGAAACAAAAATTTCAATCAAGAATCGTAAAAAATGATGAAAAAAATTGAACCAATACCTTCAATTAACCTAGACAAAATATTTATTGTTAAGAATGATGAGTTGCTAATTATGCATGTTTAGAAGATTGAAATTTGAATTTAAAACTAGAAAGGAGCAAGTTCATGACTATAGACTTGTCTTCAAATGGAATAATAGACAAAATTAGATTACCAATTGCTAAATAAAGTTAAGTTCATATGTAGTTGTGGTAAGGTGGATATAAGACAAATTTATAAAAGCATATATGAAAAAACAAGACATGACTAAATATATAGAGATATATGTATATAAATGGATAAAAAGATTAATAAAAATAGACTCAACTTTACATAAAATCTTCCCATTTATCTTTATATACATAAACAAAAATATTACATCAAAATATACACAAAACTAAATAAACTATATCATAAATATATAAATTTTATTTGTATTTAAAAATATTTCAACTAATATATCCCATCTTTGTGGTAGGGTTCTTTCATCAACCTCCTCTAATGCATGCCATTTCTTTTTTGGGAATGAGTATCCATACACTTTTAAAACTAGGAACCGGAAGGGCAATTGAGAAGGGGGAGGAGGGGGGGGGGGCGGGGGTGAATCAGTTGTCAATGAATTTCAACCCAATTATAACTTAATCCAACTTAATACTTTATATCGGTTAACAGATTAACAGTTAATATCAATACCAGTGAAACTTAATGCATGAAACAGAAAGAGAAACAACATCCACAACACATAACACAAATATTTTGACGTGGAAACCCTGTAAGGGGAAAAACCATGGTGGGAAACCTTACCCACAATCAGATGATACTACTGCAAATAGTATGTGTATACAAATGGGGTCTGCACATGCAGAAAGGCCAACCGCCTAGAGCACACTACTCAAATGAGAGTCGCAATGATTACAGTAGGATGGTTAAATCCTAAAATAATGTACTGCTCAAAATAGCATCTCCAATGTTGGATTCAATACCGGTTAAGCTTTGATAAACACCTTCAAACCTTCCTTGAACCTTCTCTATGGCCTGCTCATATGATCTTCAATATTCACACATACCGTGTTACAATAGCATACCATAACCATATATTTATCTCATAAATGAGATCTTACATATATACAAAACCTAAGACCAAATGTGTAGGTCGGCTCACTAAGAATATTACAATTAAATCAATTACAAATAAGTCTTGATGTGATACAACATGTCGGCTCAATACATTTACAACAATATCCAATCAATAAATCATCTCCATAATGTGTCTTGCTGATCTGAAATAGATAACGTATACCTGTCCATAACCTAGACCAATCTGCCGGTAACAACAAATATGTCAACTCGATTAGACCAATAACCAAAACACCAAAACTAAGTATCCAAACCATGTCTTTGACATAATCAAGTGATCTCCAGATGATAACAAGTCATCATCTATGTCAGTGAACCATATAACCTACCGGTGAGCATATATCGGTGACTGTGCATAAGTCACTGACCGTGTCGGTGAACACAATGTGTTAGTTCAACAGTAAACCAATATAACCATAGTGTCAAATCAACAATATAGATCTCCAGAAGGATAAGTCTTGACATCAATGACAAAACCAATGCAACCAACTTAAACCTGCGACCAACTTACCAGCTTACTACTTCATCTGTCACCTCATACACATTTAAAAGTATTAAACATTCCATCTATTTTGAAAAATTGCTTAAGAATATGCTGACTAAGAGTGGCCCTCATTGTCTAAAGTGACATTACACAGCGGACAGCTTAAATCTCACACACTAAACTTTGATTTCTAAGCTTAAAAGTGTTAAACACTCAGAATTCACTGACATTCTCTACACTTAATATGTTGCTTAGTGTATGGGATTAAAGACTGACCATTACACAGAGGTGCATCGTTTATGTATGGAGGACCTTTTTTGCTATTGATGGTATAATTATTTGATTGTTTTCTACTAATTTGAAATTTGCACGCTTTCCCAGATCATCAACGGCCTTAATTACAGTGCTAAGCCTCCCCACAATTTCTTTGAGAAGACATGCAACTGTGGCCACAGCAAGACCATCCATGATGTTTATTATTATTGTTGTTTCCTTACTGTTCTTCTCTTCCACTTTTGTTCTGGGCTTTTTCAGCATTCTTCACTTGTTTATGTATCAAAGATTGGAGAAAGTTTTTAGCTTCAGAGTCTGAATTATTCCTACCATTATCATCAATAATCTGACACCTTTTACTGTCGATGAAAAGTTGTGGATGGGATATCAAATAGTTCTGGAGCTCCTCCACTACTCTATTCAGTTGATCGATCATGAGATCAGAGTTAGGGTTCTTGGTCATGCTCTTTATGCTGTCTGCAAGTTGTCTCAGCACTTTGGAGCATTCTGCTGCAGTTTGCATGAAGGGTGCTCTCATATGTGATGGCACAGATTGTGGTGCCTGAAATATTTTTGGGAGTAATCTTTTTAGGAATAAGATAGATTGAAAAGGAAAGAGAAATAAAGGAGTGTGGGCATATATTACCATGGTTTCAGAGTTAAGGCAACCATTCAAAGCTTCTACACAATATGCACAGTAACGCATAGCTGCTCCAATTTTCAGGTACTGGAGCCATGGATATTTGAACCCAAATGGCCCGTGTGCAGGCTCCCATCTAGCAAAGTTCGCCTGCAACCAAAGTAATAAAATACACCATCCCATGAGAAGCAGCTTAAGTGTATTTCCAATATTCATTGCAAGACTCTTATACCCATTTTCATTGTTTTGGAAGTTAATTTGTCATAGGAGAGATATAACTATAATGTAAACATATATTCATATGTAACTAATTCTTTTTTTTATAGGTAACTGTTATAATTTAAATATATTCATGCTCACCCATAGGATTATAATGTTGGGATGTGAAGCTCAACAGTCACATGACCCTTCGACTTCCCCAAACTATTCATTTCACATCTGAATGTGATTGTATAAATGACTGAGTGCAGTCATGTATGTATTGGTATTGAGAGTTGATTAATAAAGAGATTCCCTACTTTGAGTGTGGATGTAGACAATTTTGCCGAACCACGATAAATCGTGTGTTGTTTCTTTTTATTCCTTCATTTTGTTTTTGTTATCATTTTTCTCTGCTCATTCTAATCTTTACAATTGGTATCAGAGCCATGTTGGCTTGAGCAGAGATGGAGGAAGAAGGAGAAAGTAAAATTTATAACTTCTATGGTAGCTTTGATAGAAAACAGGGGAGCAAAAATAGAACAGAGGAGCCACAAAACAGGGCAGAATACAAGAAAGACAAATTATTATTTATCAGACCATATTTTCCTTCTTCCATTCATCTCCAAAATGATTACAAAATGCCTCTTTTAATGGAGGTCTTAGATGTTTCTAGAATGGGCAGGAGGTAGCTGGAAACTTCTAGAATTTTGCATATAAAATAATGTTTTAAGACTATAGATGGTACGGTGGACAAGTTGGAGTAGATGTTGAAAACAAATACAAATCCTGCCATTAATTTTGTAAATACTTGTGCATAAGAATATGTGGATGGGGGTAGGTGAGATTAGACTCCAACACTCCCCCTTAATCTCAACTACCAATATTCTATCCATTCTTTTGTTCTTTCAGCTTTCTTCAACTATCTTCCTTTTTTGTCTGTAACCTCTTCTTCGGTTTTCTTGCTAACTTGTTGTTGCTACAGCTGCTACAATTTTCAGCATTCACAATGTCTTCTCTTTAATTGATATCCTCCTCTGATTTTCTGATTTCTTTTATCAACTGCTCTTTCTTTCTTGAGCTCTAGTTTTCTTCAACTGCTATTGTAGTCTCTCAATTTCTTTGGTTTGAAGTCTTCAAAACATCATACAATCAGTAGTTACCTTGCTAGACAATGGTTTCTTTTGGCTGAAAACATTTTTAATCCCTTTTAGACATTCAAAGCTTTCATTACTTCTATTGTTCTTCACATATGAATATTTGTACAATCTTTTGAACATACCTGTGAGCTTTTGCCAACTAGGTCCATAAGTCCATACACAATCCATTTTTATACAACCTAGTATTGATTCTTTCTTCCAACACATTTTTTCAGAATGATTTCTCAAACCACAAATTTTACATGGATGTAAGTCCCAACACATTTCTTTTGTGTGTCCTTCTCTATTGCAATGAAAACACTTTATACAATGTCTTTTATGGGTTGTTTTGTTTGAACTAGTAGCATCATTTTCTTTTCCTGTGACATATCCAAGACCTTCATACTTTGGCCTCATTATAGGCTCAATAGGCTCTCTAATTCCTTGTTCTTGTTTTCCCAATCCTTGACCTTTATAACCCATTTTCTTCATGATCTTTAAACCAATATTTTTATCATCACAACTAACATAATTTGCAAACACATTCTCATTTTCTTTCTTACATTCTTTATCACAAACAGTTTCAACTAAATCACTTTCACCAAATGATGAACACAAATCTTCTGTGTCACATGAAGCATCACTAACTAGTGGTTTTAACTTCAAACATTCATTCTCTTGTTTCAGATTTAAAATTTCCCTTTTTTGTAAACTGTTTTCTTCTACTAACCTTTTTGACATTTCTTCCAAATCATCAAACTTCCTTTTGACATCATCAAATAACTGTAATTTCTCTTCTAATTACTTATTTTTATCTTTAACTTCATTCAATTCTTTTTCAAGATTATAATTTTCATCTAACAGTTCACATTTTTCCATTTGCTTCTCTTTTAAAAAAAATATCATTTCTGAAATTTTCTTCTTACATTCCTTCAATTCTTCTTTTAAATCATTTGTTTTCTCTTTCTTTACTCTGTCCACTTTACCCATTGAAACAAAAAAATAAGAATAAACTTACCTTACCCTGACACTTGACTGTGTTTCTGTTGCTGCAAATTTCTTTCTTTAAACAACTCTGTATACCTTCACAATCTTTACCCAACAACTTACACTTCCAGTCTGCTAGAGTCTTCTCCTTTTGACAGCCTTTTTAACTGCTATGGCCTCCTTTATGGCCTCCTTTTCCTCAAACTTCTGCAACTCATCTCACCTCTTGGCAGCAATGTTTTCAAAAAATATAATATGACATTTTTTTCTTCAAGAATTCTTCTCTTTCATTTAGCCTTATATTGACCTTGACCAACTACGGTGGCCTCATGAGGAACCTCAACTCCTCTTTTTCTTGGGTCTTCCTTCAGCTTGGATTGGCTGCTTAACTTTCACCAATACCATTCAGCGGCGGTTTCCACTATGCACAGTGGCACACTTAATACAATATGCGATCTGTTCTACAGAACCAATAGATCAATCCTTGCACCAGATTCTTTTAGCATTCACCTCACCACTTCTGGGTCTTCGAGCTCTTTAGCTAATTGCATCAATAGATTTATGATCTCTAATCTTGACAGCTACAACGTCTTCAATACAAGAGTTTTCTGAAATCACTCTTTTAAACACTTAGATATGGCATTTAAAAGTCTATAAATGAAATAGCAGCACTCATAAAATAACTAACAGCTGCACATTTTTGACTAACTGCTGCTCTAGATTAACAACCCAAAAAAGACCTCAATGTTGTCAACATTAAAAGTCCTACGGATTCTTCCAACTTTTAGGCTCTTGCACAGCTTGTGATTGGAATCTTGCACATTACATTCTTACCCTTGGGCTTTTCTGCCTCTCCAAGAAACTATAAGCCTTTGGCTCTGATACCACTGATAGAAAGCAGGGGAGCAAAAATAGAACAGAGGAGCCACAAAACAGGGCAGAATACAAGAAAGACAAATTATTATTTATCAGACCATATTTTCCTTCTTCCATTCATCTCCAAAATGATTACAAAATGCCTCTTTTAATGGAGGTCTTAGATGTTTCTAGAATGGGCAGGAGGTAGCTAGAAACTTCCAGAATTTTGCATATAAAATAATGTTTTAAGACTATAGATGGTACGGTGAACAAGTTGGAGTAGATGTTGAAAACAAATACAAATCCTGCTATTAATTTTGTAAACACTTGTGCATAAGAGCATGTGGATGGGGGCAGGTGAGATTAGACTCCCACAAGTTTTACGTTCCATGTAAAACTATGCTTCAAGCGCCGCGTACATTGGTGGGATGGCTTGAAGAAAGAGGGGAACTTAGTTGAAGAGGAGAATCCAGTGAAAGAGAGGATGTTGGGATTCTCATTTGTTCTCCTCTTGAGCCAGCTTTGGCACTTATTGGCCAAACTGTTAATGGCCGAGAAGTTGTTGGCATTCATGTGGTGAAGGTTGAACGTTGTGACACCTCGGTTGGAGTTGAAGATAGTCCTTGTATGGACACTGAAATTTGTGAGCAGAAAGATGCTAGAAAAGAGGTTGTTGTTGAAGAGGATGAACTCAAGAAATTGTGGGAGGAAGAGTGTATGCCATCAAAGACCCAAGTTGAATCTGTTGTTGACTCCCGAGATGAGGAGGGTACAGATTGGAGTGAGATAGCAGAGCAAGGAAGCCTGGGAGAAATTGTGGCTTTAGAGGGCTCTGCAGATGGCATGGCCTTGGCAAAAATAAAGAGGCACTCCCATGACGATGAGGACGGCAATAGACTCAGGTATTCTTCTTCAATGGAAGATAGTAGGAAGGACAGGGCAGATGCACAAGACAGAAAGATCGAAGACGATGATAGGCCTTTGGATAATTCTGTGGAGAAGAGAAGAGATATCCGTGTCGCAGAGTCACTTCACACAGAGAGGACAAGTCAGACGAAGGCGAAACGCACAACACTAGACGAAAAGCCCAAGTTCTCCTACGAAAGCTATGTGAATGGCCTGGGAGAAGAAGAGGGCCAAGATGATATTCGTGCTCTTGATAGTACTATAGCTGAAGCACAGAAAGATGTTACCTGCGTTGTGCTTAAGTTTGACTGCAAGGAATCGCATGAAGGGAATACCCAACCAAATTTATTTGCAGTGAAGCATGGTTTGACAGAGGAGGATTTGAGGTGCCCGTTGAACGTGGCTGAGAAAAAAAGGCATGCCTATTAGCCAAGAACATGGTTTTAAAAACTTGGTGGTTACAAAATGGCTTGGTGGTGAGGGAAAGTGTTGTGACGACGAATCCGTTCAAGAGTTTCTCAGGATAATCCCTGCTGATTGGGATAGTGAGTTGGACAAAATCCACTTGCTGAGGAGGCATAACCCAAAAGAGAGACGACAAGGATTTCTGTATGGCCAAGGGACAAAAGCCACAGAAATGCTCAAACAGCCTCGGGAGTTTGTAAAGAGAAGTGCATCTTATGTGGTCTTCAATCGCCACGGTGAGGTTGGAAAAGTTTTTCAAAACAGATCAACGACTCTTTACTCGAGTCAATCGCTGCAAGATGGACAAACGACGCTTTTCCTGGAAGTTCTACCTAAGGAACATGTGAAGGGGCTATTTTATGGTGAAGTCGGGTTTCATTGCAAAACATTTTTTAGTCCACATGATCATAAACCACCGATGTTGGAAGGCTTGCAGGGGGCATTTGATTTCCCTAGTGCCACGCAGGAAGGGGGGGAACCACCCTCTAATTTTGGTCCAAGGAATTCAAACTGTCAGGGTGTGGATGTTCCTCGAAGGGATTTTTCTAACTTTTTAAACATACCCCTGTATCTGATTGCCTTCCCAGAAACTGCTCAAGAGAAAGAATTTGCACATGTACATTTTTTTCACAATGATGGAGAAGGCAATGGACAGTGGACAGAAAATTTGCATTCTCTTTACGTAGCTGCTGGTAAAAATCTTCAGCCAAAGGATGTGACATTTACTATTACTAGTAGTCCAATGGAGGAGATCGCAAGCATGATTCAAGCTGCATTATGGCAGTCAATTCAGATGAGGTATGAGGATTACCCAAAGCATGACAATGCGTGGGTAGAAGCATACCAATTGACCAACTTGGATGAGGTGAAGGTTGTTATTGCAGCACTATCTAGTGGTGTTTCTGGTTATGAATTCATGGTGAAAGAGTTTTTCAACTCTGAATTGATATGGAGAAGATTAATCCGCAGTATCTGTGAACAAGAGTTCGCGAAGCTAAAATCTTGCATGTTGAATGCAATGTGAGTTTAGATGTGGAAGTAGGGATGTCAGAGTGCATGACTGTACCGGTTGGACTTCACAGGGGAGATTGTTGGGATGTGAAGCCCAACGGTCACATGACCATTCGACTTCCCCAAACTATTCATTTCACATCTGAATGTGATTGTATAAATGACTGAGTGCAGTCATGTATGTATTGGTATTGAGAGTTGATTAATGAAGTGATTCCCTGCTTTGAGTGTGGATGTAGGCAAATTTACCGAACCACAATAAATCATGTGTTGTCTCTTTTATTCTTTCATTCTGTTTTTGTTATCATTTTTCTTTGCTCATTCTAATCATTACATATAATGTAAATATATATTCATACGTAACTAATTCCCATTTTTTTTTTAAAGAAAATTTGTTAGACGAAAGATATAACTATGGGCCACCCATAGGATTGTAATGTAAATATATATTCATTGCAAAACTGTTATACCCATTTTCATTGTTTTGGAAGGAAGTTTGTCAGAGGGGAGATATAACCCTGGGCCACCCATAGTATAATAATGTAAATAGAACTAATTCCTCATCATACAGAAAATAATTCTGAGATGTTCACCTTGTTGAAAAACACAGATGATGGTTACAAAACCATAAGTTTGATTAGTTTGCATTTATCTTGTATGAATGGAATCAGGAAGACAGCTCATGTAGATAAATTGGATTTGTATAAATTTATCTTACATGGACGCGGAATTTAGAACACATTTGTAGCCCTTGGACACTTTATCCTTGTGGCTGTCTCCTCCATCTCGAAAGTATTCAGCAACACATCCTGTAACAAAACAAATATGAGTTGTAATCGGCATGAAACAAACACAAGTTATAGCAATTTATGAGGTGGGTGGTGAGTATTTATTCTTTTCACCTTCACAGGATTCGGCAAGTCCTTCCATATTATGAATGATCAACTTATGAAGATCTTCTCCGGCCCAGATCGGGCAAATGACTATGGTGGCGAGACGCTCATAAGCCTCAACAAATAAATTGTCTACGCGATATCCAGAGACTGCTATGAAGCTGAAGGTGAGAATGAAGATTAGAAGTCCATAATCATATCTGGCCTTTATTTATACAACAATAATGTAAACCATTTGTTATCTTTTTATGGTTCATGTCTAGTCTTTATAATATGAGATACATTTTATAAGGAATGGACTGTAATGTTCTGAGCATGTTAATAATTTTGTAAGATAAAATTTTAAATTTGATAACAATTAATATAATATTTTCCAAACAAATCATCACATAACTTTTTTGTTTTCAAACATATAATAAATAATTTCAAATGAAAAATAAATATTTCTTAACATTTTTCTACAAAGATATTAATCTTGTATAAACACAGCAGCAGCCAGAATTATTGGCTCAGCTTTGTGTCCAGCACAATCAGCAACACAATTTACCCCCACTGCCAAGCTCCCTCCTAACGATGTTGCACACATTCTATTCAACCCCTTGAAACGCAAACAGACAATTTAGTTCATCAGAAATCTTTCAAAATATTTGAAATGTACTCAGATAAAATGTGAAATTAGGTTGAAAATATATCAGTGTAATCACATTTTAAATTTTGACTTATTTAGGTGTTCATCTGAAATCACACTGGCCATCTATTAATCTGATTTAAATGAGACATTTAAACAAATCAAGACTTAAAATATGTTGATTAAACTCAACATAAAAACAAATTGATTTTGATAAAAAAAACTTGATTCTAAAACTGATCTCATATAATCCTTTACCTGCAGTGAATTCAAAAACCACAACCACAGTCATGACAGCCCACAAGGCGGTCCTCCATGCTAGCAAAGAGCTTGCTCATCAAATGGAAGAGAGAAACCAGAGCAAGCCCGAATCCAACTTTCATGGCATGAATAATTCTCCTTGGATCGTCTGCCCCCACCTTATATATCTTGTTACAGATCGAAACCAACCCAGATTTCCAGCTACTGATTATCTCACAGATTTTATGCCAGAATTGATGATGAAGCCCCTTCTGAGTAGGTTTCAGATCAACTGGGCCTTTGGGAAGATTCATCTTCCATTCTAAACTTGAAGCCTTTGCTTTCAACTGGGCCATGGTATAGTAGCCCTTGGGATCCAGTTGAAATGTGATTAACAAGTAATCCTATATAGAAAAAGTATAGTGGGTATAACAGATTCCCAGAATACATCGACTTCGACCCTCCAAACACTTTGTGCAGTAGGCATTCTGGTCTTGTTCAAGCTCCCCTGGTTTTATAGCTAGGAGCAAGTACACATATTACTTTAAAAAAAATTCACTTGCTGCTATTCTTTATCGTGCAGATTTGTGTGAAGCATCCCAAATAATAAATAATATTATGGATGCAAAGAAGAGACAAAATTGAGGCATGAAAATGGCCACTGCAATGCCTACAAAAAGAAACTAGTGCGAATAGTGCTCTTTCCTTAAAATCAAATCTAGTGGTTTGGATGTTGTGGGTAAATATTATTGAATATTATGTTAGATATATATTAATATTAAATTATATAATTTACAAGTTGCAAACATGTCATGCACCCTCTCCTTATATTCCCTTGAAAACTTTATAAATAATAGGGATACAAGGTGAAGGAAGGTTAATTAACAATAGAGACAAACTTTTTGAATAATTGAATAAATATTAAGTGGACTGCCTAGAAAATGTGATCATATTCTATGATTTAAAAAATGGTGATTAGTAGTTATTTTGTACTTTTGATTTTAGGAAAATTGTAATATAAGTTATAATGCAATATCTTATTTCAAGGTTGTAATAAAAAAAATAAAAAAAATTGAAGTGTTTGATAATCTTTTGTTTAAATAGGCATAATTTTTTATTGTCATCCTCAAAAAATATTTTAAATCATATATTCAATAATGAAAAAACATGTAAATCAACACGATTAAGAAAAAAAGTTAAATACAATTGTATTATCTTTTTAGGAAAATATAATGAGGAGAAGAGTTTATAGATATAATTGTATACTAGATTTTTCTAAAAAGGTAATACAATTGTATTCAACTTTTTTTCTTAATCGTGTTGATTTACATGTTTTTTCATTATTGAATATATAATTTAAAATATTTTTTGAGGATGTCACCTTTATAATATATTATATGTTTGATGGTGTAAATACTTATACTACTTCTTGAATAGAGTCATTTTTATAGAAGTGTGGAATGTTTTATAATACATGGATAAGTGCATGGAAATGAGCAACAAAAAGGGAGTAGATAGTGACTTTTTTTTTGGGTGAAATTAGCTAAAATTGAACCTAGACAAGTAGTTTGAGATGTGTACACTCAAATTTTGGAAATATAATAAGAGCAAGAATTGCAACTTTAAACATATTTTCTAAACTACAACAGATTTCCAAAATGTGCTTAGCACACACAAAAATGTATCTGTTTTTCATTGAAATATAATATAGTGTCTACAATCTACCCCTCTATTATTTTTGTATTATGTGTTCTTGAAAATTGTTTGATAGAATTATAGTTCATGCATATTCGTTATTCTTACTACAAGTGTATTTTTAATGTTTTTACTATTTTTTAAAGTTTTTTTTTAAAATATTCATGCATGTTCATTTTTATTCACACCCTAACTAGAAGCTTCTTTATTTTTATGATATAGCTCTCTATGTCCCTATCTAGTTAGAGTTTTGTGGGTTACCTTTGCCACGTTGGTATTTTTCGATAATGTATTTTTCTCAAGTAGTATTATTTGTGTTGAATCTATAAAGTTCTTTTCAAATTGACCCTAAAAGAGGGTCTATGTTGAATTTGACCTCTTTAAGGATCTAAAGGAGAATATTGATATGCATATTGGCCAAATGAGGCACACTTAATATGTCTTCTACCCAATAATGTTCCTAATACTTATTAAACCCACACTCCAGTTATTTATATGTATTAAACCCACAACTCAAGTAGCTACCAATGAACCACCACCTAAAAAAATAAGAAGATTGGTCAACTATGGTTAGCTACAAAGCTAAGACTAATGACAATAATAGAGAGCCAACTAAGTATTCCACTAGCACTAGTAGTCAACTATCAAAAACTCAAGGAGGTGCAATTTCAAAACATTAGTACCTTTGTATGCATCTATAATTGTCCTAGCTTAATTAAATAAATACATTTTATTTATTTAATTATTTTATCCTATGGTCTTCTATTAATTAAATAAATTTTTATTTATTTAATTAATTCATTTATCCTTTTCTAAGCCTTTCTTTGTTTAAATAAATATTTTTATTTATTTAAATTATCTTTCTCCTAAATTAAAAAAATATTTTTATTTATTTAATTGGTTTCACTTCCTCTATTAATTAAATAAATTTTTATTTAATTAATTAATTCATTATCTTTTTCTCTATGACACGTGTCATTCATCTCTTAATTTTCCTCTACCTACCCCCTTCATTATTTTATTATTTTCTTCTACCTACCCTTTAATCCTAGCCAACCATTTATTTCTTTCACATTTTAATCTTATCCTTCCATTTTCTAAAGTGCCTTCTATATAAGTCGATTCTCTCTTCATTGTCAATCCTAATCAACCTTTTCTTATGCAATCAAACCTCCTTGCAATCAAGCGACTTCACAACCACAATCCATTATTTGTTGACCCTTTGTGCACATACAAAATCTAAGAGCAAATATTTCATAATGATCAATGGAGATAGGAAACGATGGAGATCAAACCTTACTTGGCATGTGAATGGTATTATTGTTCCATTTGTTGATTTGCATGTTCTTAGGTATCTTTATTGGTGTATGTTGAATGTTTTATTGTAGGACAAAGATTGTTTATGGTTGAATCTTTATGGTTTTGCAATAGTTTTCATCATCATTTTTCACCGTATACATTTTGGCACGCTTGGTGGGACTTGTCCCTTCTATTCTAACATTTTGTTGGTAGATTTGATTTTTTAATTAAGTTGAAGGTTGGATTAATGACGATTTCAAATTATTGCATGTCTGCGACTTTTCTTTTTGCGTATGTGATCAGAAACTGCATCTGCATCAGTTCTTTTCATGTCTATGTTTTCTGTTAGGTTTGCAGGTTTAGATCTCATGTTTCTATGTCTACAATACTTTTTTTTGTGTCTAAGTTTGGAAACTGCATCTTCACCATCTATTTTCGCATGTGTTTTTCTCTATGTTTACAGGTTCAAGCTTTTGTTTTTGCGTCTGGGTTACAGGTTTCCGTGTTTGCGATTAGAAGTCACATTTTCACTTTTTGTTTTCATGTTTTTGTCTTTGTTGAATTTTGCATGTCCAGATCTCATGTTTGTGTGTTTGTGTTCTCTCTTTCCGCGTTTGGTTTGGATTTTCACGACTGTGTTTGGTATCATCGCATTTTTTTATTTTCAGTTCTTCTTTTGATTCTTAGGGTTTGTAGATCTGGTTTTTATCCTAACCCCTTGCTTGGACTAACGAAGTGGTGTAGTTGTTCAAAGAGGAAAAATCGTATTGTCAAAGGCCCCTTTTCACATTTGGATTTGTATTTCTGAAACTAACCTAACAAGTGTGCTTGCAAGTGGGGGTATTTTATCAAAACCACTAATCATATATTGCAGGGGTAATTTTTTTTAGTGTGTGTCTTTGCATTTCATTTCTTAGTTTAATTAGGCTCACATGTTTTCATTGATCTTTTCTTTGTTTGTTGAGGGTTAATTAACTTTCTTGAAGTGTCTTGTTCCTTCAACACATTTGTGTTTAGATTAGAACCCTAAAGGTGATAACAAAAGTATCCTCTTCCCTCGCCTTCCATTGGACCTTGGGTGTAAGAGAGATTGTTATTGTCTTTTAGAGGTCTTGCCTCCCGTCTTGTCAGGGGAACAACCCAAGTGGTATTTTATTCTGGTTCGCTATATAAAAGATTGTGGTTTTGGACGAAATTCCCTTATCACCTGGTGTTGATGTGTTATACGGACATCAGTCTCCCATAGTATCCATGTGATGCATAAAAACCTGTAGAGTGTGACCTCTATAAACTGGGAGGCCTCATCAGGGATAAATTTAAGAAAACACCCCTTGGGCAAAAGCGTAAAACCCTGGCGAATCAGGCATTATTTTGGGGGGAAATTTTCATATTGATGGCGAAAAAAAATTCAAAGTAGGAAAAAAAACTATTGTTGATTTTTTTCTAGGGTACGAAAATTCCATAAAATTTCGATGAATAATACCTTGTTCTGTGGAGAAAATAATATTGTAGGAGGTAAATGTTTTTTGTTTAAAGGAACAAATATATAAGTGTATGGGCAAAAAATTTTACTCCGAAGGAAAAATTATTTAAGTGTATTGGCTATTTTTATCCACCGTTTGAAAATTCTTTAATTTGTTTGGCTAATATTTTATTATTTATGGAGAAATATATATTTTATTGGTGATTCCATGAATTCATTGTCATTAATAGATAAGGCATATCACATCACATCACATTGAGTCCGGACTCTGCACGGTGTATCGATTAGTGTGGCCTCTTTGACATGTCACATGTACCTAAAATCCATGAATGATTTTAAACAATTAGATGATCGTAGATCAATGGCTCAAGTTTTATTACAGCCCAAATTTCTGAAGAGAATGTAGTTCTCTAGAAAGTGCCTGAAATGGAGCTGGATTCAATAGACATGTATCAAATGTCATGGTCGATAATGTTGGTCATTTAATATATGTCTTGTCACTAACTGCAATCCACTCTGCCCCCATGACTTCCAATATGGTATTTGGTAATGGTTTATAGTTGTTTCCAATTTCGCACACTAGTGCAATTATGGGAAAGATTTGCAAAGATATACAAAAGATTTAAAGAAATTTAAAGGAGTTAATATGGTTAGAAAAGGAATTATTATAATCAAGAGCTTCAACTATTTATAGATGATCTTTGCTTCTTTCATCTTCAATTAGCCTTTGGTAGATAAATCGTCGAAGCTCACGATAGTTAAATTATACCTCTGGTTTAGGTCTATAGGCTCAGGCTATATAATTTGGTATTTTGATTTCTCAAGATGTATACTCCTATCCGCTTGAGAAACATTTCTGCGAAGGACCAGAGGGCCTTTTTGGGCTTTGTTAGAGACCCAACCCTCCAATCAGCCTGTAAGGAGGTGGTGTGTGTGTGTGAAAAGTGGACCTGTATCTGTATCTGGAATACACAACACTTCAATTAAGTCATTAGATGTATGGTTAGTATATCAATAATCAATGAATAATAAACCATTACAAAGCGACCCATTGCCTTCTAGTAGATGTGAGTTTAGATTTCTCTCAAATTGTTAAGCTATCCAGTGACTAGACAACACCTAAATGAAGGATTTTTAAATCTATATGAGCATGAATATGAGCTTTAAATAAATGCAAGATTTAAGCTAGATATGCAAGATTAATCTAACATGATTTAAGCAATATTAAGCTAAATGATTTAATCAATATGAAATAACTAATATGAAATATCTCAATGCAAATTCTCAATGAACCTAGAGCAAAAACAACATAATAACAATATATTCTCTAGGATTTTTGAATGAGAGATGAGAGCCTGAATTTATAGAAAATTCAGAAAGAAACCAAAGGCCGAGATCAAATGATGATGAGCGGTCAAGATTTTCCAAGAGGAAGCACAATCCAGGTTAATTGATGTGATTGGATGCTTTTCTCAATTTTAAAGGAAATTGAACTAAAATTAAGATAAAATCAAGAAAAAATTGATTTATTCTCTATTTCATTCAATTTTAATATTTAATTATTTTAATTGCTTTCATTGAGATTATCTATCAATTTTTAATTTGTTTTTTCAAGATTATCTCCAATTGATTTCTTTTCTCAAATTTTAATTCTTTTTTGGTCAATTAATTCCTTTTTTGAAGATTTGTGCTCATAATTTCCAATTCCTCTTTCTTGATTTGTTTCCTTTTTTGAAGATTTATGGCAATTTTAATTTATTTTTCAAATTAACTCCTCTTTTTTGATGATTTAATGGCAAATTGATTTATTTAATTAAATATGCAAAAGATATTTAATTAAAATAAATAAGATAATTGTTTAAAATGATTTACTTGGAATGATCAATTAATTAAATAAATATTTAATTAATATTGGTTGATTTATTTGCCATGTGACATTGATGATTTTAGAAATTAATTGTGTGCTTAAGATTTATTTAATTGCCTTTGGTTAGGACCTTGGTGATGTTGTTGAGATTAGGGGCTCATGGTTTAGATGACCATTTTTAGGGTATTACATTTTCCCCTCTTTGAAATAATGTGCGAGCAGTGCATTGGTTCAAAGAAAAGTTGATGTCTAGGAGATACCAGTTCTGAACTTGATTGATTACGAACTACATGAAGAGTTAGGTGTTTATCTTGATTTGAAGTGATGAAGCTGAACAAAGTTGATTAAAGCGATACCTATCCCGAACTTGATTGAACTAGGAACGATAGAGAGCAAAGATACCGAACTTGAACCTGATTGATCAAGAAGCGGATCTTACTGATCTAGAACTTGATTGAACTAGACACAATGAGTGAAGATAAAAAAATCAATCTTGAACTTGATTGATCAAGATACGATGAGCGAAGATAAACTGTCCAGCTTGATTTGATGCGATGAAACTGAACACCTGCTTAGATTGAGTGTGATCAAAGATACTCTTTAAACCCTTGATTGAGTTTAAACGAATAATCGGCTTTATTAAAAGTGATGAAATTGATTAACATTAAGAGATTGATTCAGATGAAGACAAATAACAGCTTGATTTGAAGCGATAAAACTAATATGCCCCTAGTGATTGATTTGATGAAGCTTAGCTGCTTGAAGATTTGAAATTTTTCTTGACATTTGAAGATGTGAGGTCGTAAGGTCACGAGTATGCCCCCTCGGGAGAGAAATCGAAAGATAGCAAGGGTACATTATTATAGGAAATTTTTAGTGATGATAAGTTGTTTTGAGCACAAATTGATTCAGAGGAATTTTTGAAAATTTTGTGTTGATTGATAAGAAATTGAGCGCAATGTTGATTTGTAGAAATCAAATTGAGATTCAGCATTTTTTATGAGAAATTGAGTGTAATTAGAAGAGAGACTGAGCTTTTGATAAAAAAAGCGCTAAGTGGTCCAAATTGTGAAATTGACTAGTAAAATGATCTCAAATTTTGATTTTGATCCCGAAAATGGAGTCAAAACGGACGAATTAGCTAAGGATACAATTTTCATGTCCATCGGAGCAAGTTGAAAATTTAGGGTTTTGGCTATATATGGGACAAAAGTGTCATTTTCAATTCATTTTAACCCTCCAAAGTTTGAAAATTAAAAAATCCTTCTGCGAGAAAAATGGTGGTCCCTACTCGTGAGCATCAATTCGAGCACTAGAGATGATATAATCGACCTCGACACTATGAGCGACTAGTAAGTGATCTATCTTAAGCCTGTTATTCATTACAAATTTGAATTTTTTTGTTGATTTTTCAAGTTTTTTGTATGTTGAGTTGGGTTTTATCGTTTTGTCGTGCGAGACAAGATTTTGTCTCATACGAAAAACTGCTAATTTTTTTTTTTTTGTTTAAACCCATAAGTTTTGTCGTTCGGGACTCACCCTTGTGTCATATGAAAACCTTCATGAAAGCCCATTTTGTCGTGCGAAATCTAATATTTTTTCGTTTGGGAGTCTTTTATCGTATGGGGCTCAATCCCGACTCGTACGAGTTTCTGCTCTTCTGTGTTTTGTTGTTTGGAAAATAGTGAGCATTTTTGAAGATCTAAACTTGAAATTTTGTTTTTGTAATTGGCGTAGTTGGATTTGTGTGATGTTTTACTTCTCTTGTAGGCTAATTTGGAATGTATTCTAATACTCCATCATTTGATTTGGCAGGTTCGATTTCCTCATGTGCTCTTTAGGTGTGTTTATCCACCTACCATGACTTTAGTTCGATAGCTATCAGAGGTTGAGTAGGCTCATATTGACTTGTGCAGCTTGACACATCTATTGAGATTACCTGATATCCATGTGAATCATAGTATGCTCATAGCATTGGTAGAGAGATTCCATTATGAGCATAATACCTTTCACTTACTAGTTGGGGAGATGACTATCACTCCCGAGGGTGTATATAGGATCCTCCATATCCCTTTTGTTGGGGATAAGGTGGATTATGATTCAGAACACCTTCCCAGATTATAGGCAGTGAGGCATGTCTTCAGGGATCCTGATATCCTGACACGTTTCATCAGTTGGGACATCATGATGAACGGATACAGCGAGGAGTTTCCTTTGGCTTGTGTTCTAGCAGGGTTTATCGGTTGTTTTCTGATGTTGGATAGGGGACAGTAGGGATTCCAGTGTGGATGGGGCAGGATGCTGGAGAGATTGATGGAGACCCCTTAGAGGCTTGGTTGGGGTTCATGCATATTAGCCCACATGTATCGCGAGATGCATGAGATAGTGTATAGGGAGGGCAAGAGCATGGCCGCAGGTGTGTTGATTTTACAGGTTTGGGCATGGGAGCACCTTCCCATTTGTCGGCCTATTGTAGATGGCAGTAGAGAGCCTGGGCAGGCGATTATATATAGGTATGTCGGTTATGTTACACAGCCCCATCTGGGGAAGACCGATTTTTGGCGGCCGCAGTTAGATGACCTTATAGCCGTGATATGGAGACCTTATAGGGGCCTAGAGCCATGGGATGACTAGCGGCTAGTACACAGGGATCTTTTTGTTACGCGCCCACTTATTGGCAAATCGCAAACTGTGGTGGAGCGATTTGTAGTATCTTGAGTGATGAGGCAGTATGGTAGGCCTCAGGGGATCATGCAAGAGTACACAACATACGCGAGATATGCCAATGAGGAGAGGAAGGGATGGTCACTGAGTTTGTCTTATGCCTTGAGTATGTAGGAGCTGATAGGTTTACAACGTCTCAGATGGGATTACATGGATGATTTTGCAGATGTGGGGGTATTTCCCCAGTATAGGGATTGGTTCCAATAGCATCCATTCCTTAGGTTGACAGATCCAGCTAAGCAGGCTCATCGTATTGAGGAGATTGAGGATGATGCCCCCGCACACGGATAGGGATAAAGACAGGGAAAGGAACAGAGAGACGAGGCTCCGAGGCGGGCAGGTGGTGATCCTGGTGCTAGTAGCAGTAGGGTTCCAGTAAGGGTTGGATAGCAGAGGGGTGAGGGCGGATCCCTAGGGAGTATAGGCATGAGATTGGGCAGAGCTAAGGAGGAGCGAGCAGCACCGAGATAGGTCCGGAAGCGGAGGGAGGAGCAGGGTGGAGCTAGAGGTGGAGGTGGGGGTGGAGAGCCTGCGAGAGAGCAGGGGACTGACGTGGGGCAGTTGATGAGAGCACATCTTGTGGAGTTGCAGTCATAGTTGACAGTGGCTCCGACTCAGCTGGCGGAGTGAGATCGTCAACTAGCAGATCTTAGGGCTGAGCGCAATTGTCAGATTGCAGAGATGAGAGCAGAGACAGAGGCTTTGTGGTAGGAGGTCCTTCACCAAACGAGTAGGGAGGCTTATTATGTTGCAGCGTACAACATAATAATTCCAGTTGCGCAACAAGTTGTCCCCTACTCGTAGTATATGGCATAGTCAGAGGGAGCTCAAGTACCTCATTAGGATCCCAGTCAACAGGCTCCACCTCCTCCACCAGGTGATGAGGGAGAGGTTGAGAGCTAGATAGTCTTATTTGTAGCTCAGATATTTTTTGTAGACACACCCATTTTTTGTAGCCTATACGATTCTTGCTTTGATGGGAGATTGTATGTCATTTGACATCATTTTGTACTCTTTATATGATATATATATATATATATATATATATATATATATATATATATATATATATATATATATATATATATATATATATATATATATATACGAGATCTGATTTTACTTCATCGTACTTATGTTGATTTGTTTATGAGATGCGTTCTATATGCTTTATTCTATATGTATGCATATTTTTCAGTATAGATGTATGCAATGCAAATGAGTATGGATGCCTATTTTTGTTTCTTTTTATGCAAATAAATGAATGTGCAATGAGTAATGAGTAATATAAAAAAAAAAAAACATTTTTCAATGCAATAAGATGAATGCAAATGAATGATAGTGAATGTATGAATCTATATAAGATGCTCATGTATGTAGCTAACATCTCAATGCATGTTGTTGATAGTGAATGTATGAATCTATATAAGATGCTCATGTATATAGCTAACATCTCAATGCATGTTGTTGATAGTGAATGTATGAATCTATATAAGATGCTCATCATGATGAAAAGAGACCACTTAGCTTAGAAATGATGATACTTCAAACTCTCATTCAAAAGATAAAGAGATTAGTGTTACCATACCGAAATCACTCTAAATTCACAAGATGCAGAATGAAATGCAAAATAAGATACAAAATACAACCTAAACCTAGTCACTGGATTTTGAAAAGCTTAATTTTCATCATTGAGCATTTTACAACCACAATAGGTAGATTAGAGTTCCTTTCTTTTCATGTGCAATATTAATTATCTTGTCCACAATCACCCTTTTTTCGTTCATATCCTTGGACAGATTATGCATGGACCCGGTATTGCACAATGAAGAAATTCCCTCAAAACAGACAACTAAATGATGGGAATCTCCGTGTAGCATTTAAATAAGCGGAGTCGAGGTATGCGAGGCGATTTCACCTTGATGTGAAGGCTCTTATCACAGACACCCAGCTAACTTAGATGTTTCCAGATCATTGGGATCATTCCTACAAGCAGAAAACAACGAAGATATTATGCCCCCAATCCTTGCTCCTCTTAGTCAAGATAGACTTCCTCGAGTTACTCAGAGGGATAATAATCAAAAACCAATATAAGACAACACACAAAGAAAATTTTCATTCATAGCTCAAATTGTTTAGTGATTGTTTTCAGTAATGTTGTTTTTCTTGTGTACTCAGTGATAAAACTCTTCAGTAGTCAGGAGATAGGTGACTGACTCAGAGTGGACAACTAGGTTTTACTGACATAAAGTTGACTTGGTTGATACTGCTTAGGATAGGTAAAGTGCTCTGTTGATTACCTAAGACTAGGAAATTGATTAGTTTCAAGCCATGAGGGTTCCAACGAACCAGGATGTCACAAAAGTGAGTGAAATATGTACAAGCGAAATCAAAGATGCATGAAAGCGAGAATGCCAACGTTGCGTTGATAGATGGAGTGCTTGAGTACAAGAGGCACCTGTTTACCAGGTTTTCACCTGCTTGGCAAGGATTCCCTTCTATTTCTTTACCAAGGTGTCTGTTTACCAAGTTTTCACCAAGGCATTTTCTCTCTTTTTCCCTTTTTTTTTTTTCTTTTTCTCTTTCTCTTTTTTTTTTTGTGAATTTCTTCAGGGCTTTTTCTGATTTTTAGGATTTTTTCAGGACTTTTTCTGATTTTTAGGATTTTTTCAGGTCTTTTTCTGATTTTTAGGATTTCTTCAGGACATTTTAGCTACATAAGCTGCTGGAGCGGAGAATATTTAGGTGAAGAATTTCTTCAGATGGATGGTGTTGATCAGTTCACGGAGTTGTTCTCCTTCTGATGTTGAGAGTTGATAGGCACCAGAGCCAAAAGTTGCAGTAATAATATAGGGACCCAGCCACTTGGGTTCAAACTTCCTTTTGTTTTCTCGAAATTGTTGATTTTTAGGATTTTCTCTTAGAATTAGGTCACCAACCTGAAATTCTCTTTGTCATACCTTCTTGTTATATCCTTTGGACATTCTCTTTTGATACACTCTGAGATGATCAAATGCTACTTGTCGACGCTCATCCAACAGTTTGAGCTCTTGCAATCTAGATATTCTATAGTCTTCATCAGTAACAAGTCCTTGCAAAGAAACTCTTAGAGATGGTATTTCCACCTCAATAGGTAATATTGCTTCAAACCCATACACCAAAGAAAAAGGTGTATCCCCAGTAGGTGTTCTAATACTTGTTCTATAAGCCCATAATGCAGGATTGAGTTGTAGGTGCTAATCCTTCCCAGATTTGTTCATTGTTCTATGCAAGATAGTCAATAGGTTTTTGTTAGATGCCTCTTCTTGTCCATTACCTTGAGGGTAATATACTGATGACCAGTGTTGTTTTATTTTTGAATTTCTCACAGAGTTCATTTAGATCTTTGTTCTTGAACTATCCTCCATTGTCAATTATAATGGATGAAGGTATACCATACTTGTAGATGATATAATTAAGAATAAATAGAGCTACTTGTTTGTCGGTTGCCTTGATGAGCGGAACCTCTTCTACCCACTTAGTGAAGTACTCAGTGGCAATGATAATAAATTTGTGTCCATTAGATTATGCAGGATATATTTGGCCAATTAGATCAAATGCCCACTGTTGAAAGGGCCAGTGTGTCACAAAGGGTATGAGATCCCTTACTGGAGCATGGATAAGGTGCCCATGTAGTTGGTAATTTTCATAGGTTTTAGCAAATTTTATAGCTTCTTTCTCCATGTCTGGCCAGTAGTAGCCAGCCCTTAGTAGTTTTCGTGCTAAAGTTAGACCATTCGAATGGGATCCACAAACACCTTCATGAACCTTGGATAATGCGCATTGGGACTCCTCAGTTTTCTAGATATATAAGCAAAGTATTATCTAAACCTCGCTTGAATAGTTCATTAGTAATGATGACGTACCGTGACACATTTCAGATTAGGTTCCTTTTTTCATTTTGGGAAAGATTAGCAGGGACAACTTGGTCACACAGGTAAGAGTAAATGTGGCTATAACGAGATGAGTCATGTCCAATAATAGAACAGATCATTTGGGACTCAGGAGAATCATAGGCAGGATAATGTAACTCTTCCACTAGGAATCCAAAGCGAAAATTAGATTCCTGTAGCTGTGGTATAGATTCTAAAGTGGCCATTGCATCCACTGCTCTATTTGCTAATCTAGGAATCTATTGAAATGATATGAAGGTAAAGTATTTCTTGAGATCATCCACCATTCTCTTATAAGGTATCAGTTTCTCATCTCTTGACTGATATAGGTCATTGATTTGGTTGATAATGAGTTGAGAATCTCCATAGATGTGTAATTCAACAATCTTCCACTCGATGACCAACTTGATCCCATTTACCAAAGCTTCATATTCTGCAATGTTATTTGTGCAAGGGAACAGAATCTTGTAAGCTTTCGGAATTGAATATTTTTGAGGAGTAATAAAAAGTATTCCGGTGCCAGAACCATGTTGAGTGAAAGACCCATCAAAGAACATCTTCAATGATTGTTCAGTAAGGTGCATGATTGATTCATCCAGAAATTCTATATGCAGAGGTTGACTGTCTTCAAGTGGAGCATCAACAAGTTGGTCTACAATAACTTGTCCTTTGATGGATTTACATTCCACATATTCAATATCAAATTCCGTAAGAACCATGACCCATTTGGCCAGTCTTTCTGTAAGCATTTCTTTACTGAGAATATATTTGAGCAGATCAATCTTAGCTACCAGCTTAATAGAGTGTGCCAACATATAGTGCCTTAATTTTTGTGATGCAAAGACTAATGCCAAGCATGCTTTCTCTATTATAGTGTAGTTGATTTCATATGACACCAATGTTCTGCTGATGTAATAGATAGCTCGTTCCTTTCTATTGTCATCTTGTTGTGCCAGAAGTGCCCCTAGTGAAGTATATGTAGCTGATATGTATAGGATGAATGGCCTACCTTGAATCGGTGGCATTAATATGGGTGGATTAGAAAGATATTCTTTGATTTGTTGTAAATTTTGTTCACAATCTTTATCCTAGTTGTATTGAACTCCTTTCCTTAATACCTTTGTGAAGGGTTGAGCTTTGTCTTCTAGCTGATATATAAAATGCCTTATTGACTGAAGACAACCCTGTAAACTTCTCATTTGACTGATATTCTTGGGCGGAGGCATTTCCATTATAGCTTGGACCTTTTCAAGGTCAACCTCAATTCCTTTTTTTGAAATTATGTAACCAAGCAATTTTCCTCATGTCACCCCAAATGCACACTTTTAAGGATTTAATCGGAGCTTGAATCTTTCCATTCTATCTAGTATGAGACGTAGTTCTTGAATATGCGTAGATCTCTTCATGGTTTTTACTAGGGTTTCATCACCATAATCTTCCATGTTTTTATGCATCACATTGTGGAAGATAGTGCTTACCGCTCTTTGGTAGGTTGCTCATGTGTTCTTTAGCCCAAATGGCATAACATTCTAGTAGAAGGTTCCCCATGCACATGTGAAATTTGTCTTTTCTTGATCTAATTGTAACTAGAGAATCCATCCATTAATGAATACATCTCATATCCACCAGTCATATCTACTATCATGAATATGTTGGGCAATGGAAAATCATCTTTCAGACATGCTTTGTTCAGATCCCCGAAGTCTATGCAAACTCTAATGGATTTGTGTGCCTTGCCTACATGTACTATATTTGATATCCATTCTGCATAGTCTATAGCTCTGATAAATCCATCTTTTAGCAATTTCTCTAGTTTAGCTTTGACTAGTAGTGCCACATGAGGATGCATCGTACAAAGTTTTTTCTTGACTGGTTTAACTCCTAGTGTAATAGAGAGATGATGCATGATGAGATCAGGATCTAGTCCTAGCATATCTAAGTATGTCCATGCAACGTTGATCTTCTTTTCTAAAAAAAGGTTGCTGAAATCTTTTAACACTTCTGCTAATAGTGATTGAGCTAAATGAATGGTGTGTGGTGTCTCTTGACTCCCAATGTTCACTAGCTGAGTTGGCTCGATCAATATGGAAGATCTCTCCTCGAAGTGACTTGGTAGTATATCAAGTATCTCACCTTTAGGCGCCTCAAAGAGGTTTTCACCTTTAGGTATGTCCTTTATTTTCTCTTTTTTAGATTCTAACACTACCACAATATGGTTTTTTCCATCAGGTCTTTTATTTTTATTTTTCTTATTTTTACGACTAAGATACTTGATATCTGTTTCAGTCTTGTTGTCACTTTGTTCACTAGTGGAAGAGTTCATGGGTTCAACTGCATTGAGATAATAGGCTAACGTATAGTCATTGGCAAAAATAGGTACATTCAAGGGTTGGTTATAAAGAGTACAATCAATTAGTTCAGGATGTATTAAGGATAAGGTGGGAACAGGCTCAAGGGAGTTCATGGTACAATCATCATGGATTCAGACTGACCAGTCGAGTTCCAGAAGACTACCTTGCGTATGTGTCTTGAGACCAGAAAGAGTTACGAAATGACTATCGAAATTCATGTTAGTATTTATTGGACCTAACCCAACCAAACTAATTCTAGCGTTGTCACCTACTTCAGACTAGACTACATACTGTGGTGTGACAATAATAGGGTCAGTAGACATCATCTCAACATTCATGACAGAGTAGTCATAATGTGTTATTGAATAGTTGTTGTTATAAATAGAGCTCCTGTCTGAGTTATCAGAGTCATAAGATGAAGTTTCTGACTCGTCTTCAAGTGACTTAGTAAAAGTATATATAGTATCAATACCCACATCTTTGATGCTGCAAGTTCCTTCATGATTTGGTTCATTGATTGCTTGTATTTGACACACTTGTAGACATAACTTTGATGGTTCTGTTAATCCCTATCGTCTGTTCCATTTAGCTTCCTCTGGACTGATGACTGGTTTTGTTTCTGTAACTTCTAATTCTTCTTTTGTATTTTCATACCTGATTTGTCTTATCTCATTAGAGGGAGAGTTAGTAGGTGAAGAAATTGTTTGTGTCCTTTCTTCCTCCAACTGTCGTTCACAGTCTTCTCATCTTTTTAGTCTGATTTCTTCCATTTCCCTTTGCATTCTTAGGCGTATCAGCTCTTGTGCATCATCTGTGATATCACTAGATTCTTCAGGGGTTTCTATAGTAGATGTATCTAAGAGATGGTTCAGACCCCATTAATACTCATTTGAATCAGTTTTTGAATCATCTACTTGTTGTCTGTCAGTATA
The DNA here is from genome assembly GCF_030272615.1 of Cryptomeria japonica. NCBI lineage: Eukaryota > Viridiplantae > Streptophyta > Pinopsida > Cupressales > Cupressaceae > Cryptomeria > Cryptomeria japonica. The sequence goes on along the minus strand of NC_081415.1, from coordinate 679,139,607 downwards.
TGTGATTGGCACTTTTAGTGGTGCAAACAATTCTTTGATTTTGTATACTTCGTCTCTCATATCCTCTAGGACTTCTACTTCTTGTGGTATTATAGCTGATACAATCAAAACTTGATTACCATTTGTTTCCTCTCTCTGGGTGGGCAATTATTTTTGTTCATAATCACACTCTTTCTGAGTTTGTTGAGTATTAATTTCTTGTGTTGTTAAAGGTAGTACCTTTTTCTTCCACTTAAGTTGATTGTGGGATGTGTACTTCTGATCTGATGACTTTCTTGGATCATATCTCAGTCCAGCTTTATCATTGGCAGACTTAGTGTGTAACTGAATAGGCTCAACAATACCTTTTTGACGCTTTCCTAGAGGATCGGTACCTGAATATCCCATGTGTTGAAGCATCTTATAGCCTGGACCATATTGTGTCGAGGAAATCTCATAATGTGGTATTTATTTGTTTGTACTGTCTTCTTTAAAAAGCAATTTAAGAACATCATCTTCTTCTATTTCACTTGCAAGAGAAGTAGAGGACTGTATGAAGAGTCCATCATAAATGACTTTTGGAGTTGAAGTTTGTGGCTTCATAACCTCTGATGGTTTTCCGGACTATCTTGGTGATGGAGGAAGAGACATTAGTGAGAGTATAGGCTCTATCTTGTAGCCATCTATGCCAGTGTTTGTGATTTTCGTTTTCTTTTCTAAATCTTTCAGTAAAGATTTCAAACTTTCAGCTGTAGAGGTTTCTCTATTATGAGGAACAAAAGCATCAACACTCTATGTTCATGCATTGAGGGTATAACTTGTATCAGTAGGAATACTGACTTCAACTCCATTATAAGGAAATTTCAAGCACTAATGATATGTAGATGTTATTGCTTTCATTTCATGAATCCATGGCTTGCCTAGTAAGATGTATGAAAGATGAAGATGAAGGACCTGAAAAATGACATCTCTTTCTATAGCTCCTGCCCTGATTGGTAATAGTACTAGACCCTTAGAGGTTCTTTCTTCTTCATCATAAACCTTGATTGTTATTTTCTTTGTTGGATCAATAACGTTTTCAGAAAATATCAGTTGTGTCAGCAGATTGTAGGTACAGATATTTAACCCAGCACCTCCATCTATCAAAACATGTTTAACTCGATGTTTATGGATCATGGCTTCAATGTGTAATCGATGGTTATGATGGTGACTCGGTGAGTTATCATCTTCTTCAGAGAAAGTGAGATAATGCAGTGAAGTCAGGTGACCCACCATAGATTGAAACCAATCTACGTCTAAATCTTTAGGGACACTGGTGGTGAGCAAAGCCTTGTCCAGGATCTCTCTATGAGCAGAAGAGATCTTAAGCAGTTCCAAAATGGAGATTTGAGCATTGGTTCTCTTCAATTGTTCGACAATACTATAACCGGGAGAAGATGATAAAGCCAGTTGTTTTAATTTGGCCATGATTGTGTTTGTTTGTCTATTTGGTAGATTTGATGTTGTTTGATTGAAAGTTGAGGAACTAGCTCCTGGGAGAGTGATCTTCCTTTGAGCGTGAGTCACAGCATTAGCAGTTTGTGCTTGACTTTGGTGATCCTGGATTATGATCACATTGCAATATTCATGTTGAGTAGATTCAATCATGTTGATCACATTATCGTTGTTAGTGTAGGTATAATTACCTCTAGCTCCTCCCTTGGATTTTGAGGAATCTCCTTGTTCATAAGTTAGTAAGGGATATTTAAAGGCCTTATGATCAGCATTAGTCATGTGAATTCCAACAATGATCTTGGATCTCATGTCGGAGTTTCATGCAGTTGTTTATGTTATGTCCCTTGTTCTGATGGTAGTCACAATATTCATTTTCTCTTCACCATTTGGGTCTAATTTCTGGGTCATATGGTCTAGAATTGTCTGAAAATGTTATCAGATTATTTGCCAATAAAGTTTTAAAAGCTAATTCATATGATTCATATAGAGAAGTAAAATCCTGCTTAGGTTTTGAAATCCAAGGCTTTTCTTTAAACCATTCTCTTGCTTTCTTTGGAGGATTTTCTGCTGCAAATTTAGCTGCCTTGAGTGCTTGCGTACCACTGGCCAAGTTAAATATTGTGAATTTTGTTTTTTCTTGGATAGTATCTACCACTGCATCACTAACAATGTTCATGTTGTTATCTTTGTCATATTTCTAGTACTTGCTCTTTTCTTTAGAACTAGAACCTTGCGATGTTTCTTTCCAAAGTGATATATCTCCCTTTTTTATAAGCACATCTTCCATTCTGAGGGTGTTATCTACCATTTTGTTGAATGAAGGATGTACTTGCATCTGAACACTGTACTTTAATTTAGGGATTAAGTTGTTGACAAAGATATCCATTTTCTCAAGGTCTGGGATAGTCCATGAATATCTAGAGAACATCTTTCTCCATCGTTGGAGAAAAGTGAGAAAGGGTTCTCCTTGTTTTTTGTTTGGTATTGTAAAGTTCTATCATAGTGACTAGGTGACGAATGTTGTAGGAGTATTGTTGTAGGAATAGTTGGATTAATTCTTCAAAAAAATTTATTCCCATGGTTAGACTTGATAACCATTCCATAGCTTTCCCCCCTAAACTTCTTAGGAAAAGGCGCATGAGATATGTTTGGTTGTGCATGAACTCCATACATAAAGCACTGAATTCTCTGATATGATCATGCGGGTCCGTATTCCCATCATATTTGTCAAACTTAGGCATTTCTACCCTTGAGGGAAAGGGAGGCATGTAAAGGTTTTTATCAAATGGGAATGTGCATATTGTGTCCAGAGAATATTATTTTGGTGTTTTATCTTTGTTTTTTAGTTTTGTGACCTTAGTTTCTAATGTTTACATTTGTTTACTTATCTTTCCCCATAGTGTCTCTTCCTCTTTAGTGACAAGGGCCTCCACATTATAACCAGAAGGGAGTTTGGCGCCTTGCTTTGCTAATTCTAGGAAATAGTCTTCTTTCTCCCTAGCCGTGATGACCTTCATCATTTCTATGGAACTCTTTATCATTCTGACATCTATGTACTTCGGCCTCAAGAGGCTCAGGAAGCTCAGAGTCAGTCGATGAGGAATCACTGTCAGTGGCATGATTGTTGATGTTGTCGTGAGTGTCTCATTTACTAGCTTCTCTTTCTTGTCTTTCCCCAGACACGGTGAGAGAGAGGGGCTGACCAAAGATTAGTAGATCATAAACTGGTATTTGTGACGAGGATGGTTTATTTTGAAAGAGGTTTTCTTCAAAGAATGGATTGTCGTTTGACGAAAAGGGTGTTTCTTTTTCTTTGTCTATTTTGCTGTGAGAATTTCTGGTTTGAATAGGCATTTGTAACCGATAGGACTAAGAGCCAAATGTGTTGCAGAAGTCAAGATCAAATTGTAGCTAGTAGTTCATTTAACGTAGTGATTGAGAGAAGTTACTAAGATCTGGTCTGGTTTCAGGAATGATCTATCCTATGTAAGACGTTATCTAAGTTAACTTAGGTTTGATGAGATGTTGTTTGGACTAGCTGAGAGATGATTGACAAAATCATGCAACGCAACGACAGGGGTACACTATCAAGGTTGTTTATGCTCAGGAGGATGATAACCAGTTTTAGGCTCATTGTAGACTGTTTTAGACAGGTTTGATTGTTCTGGACTGGCAAAATCAAAGACTTGTACGATAGGGTTTCTAAGATTGTACGACAGTATAACAGCTTCAGGACGACAATAGTTTTGTTTTGTATGAGTTACTGCCTAGTATCGTACGACAAATGGACATGTCCTGAATGACAAAGGATTCAGTGTAGTTCTGTCTCGTATGACACAAGATTTAGTTTTAAATGACAAACTGTTGGGTCTCGTATGATAGAGGATTGAGCTCAAACGACAAATTAGAAGACTCGTACAACACAAAATATGGTGCAGGATGACAAATGATCAGGTTCGTATGACTGTTAATAGGACAGAGACAAAAATTTTGAGTTTTTCAATAGCTGAGTATGACAGCTGAGTATGACCAATTTTGAGGTTGACTGATTTTTGACCGGGATAGACTAATTTTGACACGGATAGAGTTTTATCACTGAGTTGTTGATTTGTTTGATTTGTTTTCCCCAGTTTCAGTATTTCAGTTTTAGTTTTAGGGATGAAAACATAGAAAACACGCAGTATGAATAGTAACTCCAATCACAACATGCAAACCCTATGGAAGTTGGCTTAGAGAAGAAAACCTTTGCTTGCTAACTTAGGTACACACCCAATAGCTAATCAAAATACGGCCGCTGAGTCTCACACAATGGATTCTCAAGGCCATATTAGTCAACTCCAAACGCTAATGGGGGCACGATATGGCAAGTGTCTTGGGAGAGTTACTATCTCTCTTGCACAAAGATTATCAACCTTTCAGAGGTGAATCAGGTAGCTTCTAATTTTAATTGGATCTAGTAAGAGGTCCGTTCGACGCGTCGAGGTATAAACTCAATTAAGAGGTCTCCTAGCCTTGAAAACCAAGGTTCAATATACCCGAAGGTACTGAGGAGAGCTATTCCCGAGCATTGTCGTTGACTTGATTTTCATCAAATCATGTTTATTTTATAGTGGGTTGGAGTACTTGGCATTTAGCCGTTCCCACTTAGGTCATTCCCCTCACACCGGTCGTAAAGGCTTTAAGAGTTTTTAAGCTCCTCGGGAGGGCAGGCCTGCTAAAGATGTACAAATCTCAAACAAAGAAAATGCCTCAAGGGTCTAGATTTTTTATTATCTAAAAAGACAAGAGCATACTCTCCTACCTCTCATAATTTTCTAAAAACATGAAAGACAGATTTGTTCTTTAACCAAATAGCAAGTTAGGTTCCTAAAAAATTAAAGAATACACGATGTTTGATTGATTCTCTTTAGGCAACCTGCAAAAACAATGTATCAGTAGTCATGTTGTTTTTATTCTTTGACAGGTGTATGTTTGATTGAGAAATTCTTTGACAAGCGTCCTGCAAGAAATTGGTTAGACTGTGAAAATCTCAGGCAAATAGAAGACAATTCAAGGTTAGCATTAGTGTAATCAAAATTGGACAGAAAACCTAAAAAGTGAAATTTGTTTTAACCCAACGGAATACAACATCATGCGATAATAAAAATAGTATGAAACGACAAAAGCCTTTTATCATACGAGTCAGAACTGGGCATAGGATGACAAAAGATAAAATCAGATAATCAGAACAGTATGTCATACGACACCATTTTCTGATTCGTACGACAAATAACAGGTTGCAATATAATGTCATACAACAAATAACAGGAATGTTGTACGATGCAGTGATACTACTCGTACAATACTTCACAGATATTATACGGACAAAACCTGTAGGATAAAAAAAATGATTTTGAGGCCGAAAAAGTAGTCTTCAGCCCCATGGTGGGCGCCAAAAATGTGTGTGTGAAAAGTGGACCTATATCTATATCTAGAGTACACAACACTTCAATTAAGTCATTAGATGCATGGTTAGTAAATCAATAATCAATGAATAATAAACCATTACAAAGCGACCAATTACCTTCTAGTAGATGTGAGTTTAGATTGCTCTCAAGTGACTAGACAACACCTAAATGAAGGATTTTTAAATCTATATGATCATGAATATGAGCTAAATAAATGCAAGATTTTAGCTAGATATGCAAGATTAATCTAACATGATTTAAGCAATATTAAGCTAAATGATTTAATCAATATGAAATAACTAATATGAAATATCTCAATGCAAATTCTCAATGAACCTAGAGCAAAAACAACATAATAACAATATATTCTCTAAGATTTTTGAATGAGAGATGAGAGCTTGAATTTATAGAAAATTCAAAAAGAAACCAAAGGCTGAGATCAAATGATGATGAGCAGTCAAGATTTTCCAAGAGGAAGCACAATGCAGGTGAATTGATGTAATTGGATGCTTTTCTCAGTTTTAAAGGAAATTGAACTAAAATTAAGATAAAATCAGGAAAAAACTGATTTATTCTCTATTTCATTCAATTTTAATATTTAATTGTTTTAATTGCTTTCTTTGAGATTATCTATCAATTTTTAATTTGTTTTTTCAAGATCATCTCCAATTGATTTCTTTTCTCAAATTTTAATTCTTTTTTGGTCAATTAATTCCTTTTTTGATTTATTTCCTTTTTTGAAGATTTGTGCTCATAATTTCCAATTCCTCTTACTTGATTTGTTTCCTTTTTTGAAGATTTATGGCAATTTTAATTTATTTTTCAAATTAACTCCTCTTTTTTGATGATTTAATGGCAAATTGATTTATTTAATTAAAATAAATAAGATAATTGTTTAAAATGATTTACTTGGAATGATCAATTAATTAAATAAATATTTAATTAATATTGGTTGATTTATTTGCCATGTGACATTGATGATTTTAGAAATTAATTGTGTGCTCAAGATTTATTTAATTGCCTTTGGTTAGGACCTTGGTGATGTTGTTGAGATTAGGGGCTCATGGTTTAGATGACCATTTTTAGGGTATTACAGTTGGTATGTTCACTAATGAGGCTGTGAGGATGGTGTTGGGCAGAGAGTTTCTACGTAATCAAAATAGATACCATGTTAACACGGACATTATGTCTCGGTTCTTGACGTCTCTTCTGGACCTTGAAGGAGACAAGGTGGATATGTTGTTGCGGTTAAGGAAGGTATTTAAAGAAGACTTCCTTGGAGATGATGTTACTATTGTTGTCTTCGCAGAAGTAGGGGTGGGGATCCCTTGGGCCAATGAATTAACCAAGTTTCTCCTCCCTGGCCAAACAGTGGCCAGACAACCGTTTCTTTTGAACCTGAATGTGGAGCAGTTGACGTGTCATAGGAAATGGGCGTGGATTGGTAGGGACATTCTCCAGAAATGGTTTCTCCTTGATGAATTTCCAGACTATAGTTGGCTTGAAGAATTCTCACAGCTTATAATGTTTGAAGAATTCTATATAGAGGGAGGGCAAGATTCTTAAGGTAAACCATGAATGTGTCCACTTCCTGTGCCCTAGCCCTGACCCCCTAGTAGTTTTATTTTTTGGCTATTTCCTCATAACCTCACTCATTTTATCTTTAATGTTTTTGAGGGACTCTGACATGTAAAAATTGTAAATTTGTGAAACATATATATTAATGATAATTTTGCAAATTCCAGTTTGTCTCTTATGGATATAAAAATGGTTTCTATTTCATTTTATTATTTGTTGCTGTCATCATGCCATGGTAGGATACTTAGCACAATCATTATGTTTTGAAATAACTTAGATAGTTATTAATTTATGTGGATATAAGATTTAATTTTTACCATAAAAAATAGTAGGTCTATTATAATTTCTTCTCTAAAGTTAAAAAACAAACTCAATGTCACTTCTAAGATGACCTTTTCTAAAAGATATTTGAAGTGCTTGACAAAGAAGTATTTGAAAAAACATAATGTCAGGGATTGGCTGCAAGTGATAGCATCCAATAAGTATCGCAATGTCTTAGCTCATACGTTTTTTTGTCTATGAGCTACGTTATTTCAATATTTTGTTAAACAATGGAAATAATGTGATCTTTTTTATGTAATGTTTCTTCCTCGATATTTAACATATAAAAAAAAATCAAGTTCATTTCATTAATTATTTGTACATTGATTATCATTGATTATAAATATATATATATATAAAGATGTTTATCTCGCGGAAAATAAGTGACTTAAAATTCCAACTTACTTGTTGTAAATTTTTCTGCATAATTTCAATATTAAACAAAAAGTCCAAGTAACTAGGTACATGTACATTGAACACTGAAAAATAAGTGGCATTGAACACCGACATGAAATAAAGGCTATGGCCCATGGGACAATGAAGTGTTAGGTGACATGGTATTTGGGTGGCAAAAATCCTATGTATAATGGGACCCATGGGAACTGACATCGGATATGCAGTGATATTGCCTTATAGTACGCACATCACTGAAAGTGAATGGTTAACATTTAGCCTTTAGGTGGCTTTAATGTCGACTTGTGCAGATGAATTATGCAATTGAACTAGTACATGTGAAGGAATGATGGCAGAGTTTATGATTAATGCTGACAACTGCCGCTGTTGGATGTCAGAAATTAGAATTGAGTGAGAGGTGTTTAAATCTTGGGTGGATTGGAAGTCTTGGTATCATACTATCTGCACTTGCAGCATTGTCTTGGGTTTCTTAAGCAGCATGGAAGCTAATTTCTCCTTCCATGCTGATAAGAAATTAGTCCCATTTCTCGGACGATTTATGGACAAGAGGCTGAAAGGTTTGTTCTTGTTTAAGGATGAGCAACAGTATGAGAGTGTGAAAATTTTGTTGGGAGAGGAAATTGTCCATGTAGGTCACCGCTACATGACAAACATGGAGGCATATTCATTGATTTCCACTTGGGGTTTCCAATTTGAGGACAAGGTGGACAAGGTAAAAAATTCCCTGAGAGTTGTAATTGATTAAAACTACTTGTTAAATCTGGATAGTGTGTGTGCTCGTATGGTCCCAAAGGTGGGAATTGTTCCTGAGGCAGGGGTGGATGGTCTGGTGGTGCCGCTACCACTCATTCAATGGGTTGATGATGATTTGAAGGCAAGATGCAGAGCTCTTGCTTGGCGCGGGTGGAAGGCCTTCAAAATGATTGTAAAGCTGATGCAATGTGATGAGGTTTTAACGGTCCTTAATGAAGTGGCACCTGCAGAGGTGGGTCGAGAGTTGTGGTCGAGACCTAAGACTACCCAAGCAATGAAGCACCTCTCAGAATTCTATCATGACCAGGAGTACTGGTCATTTCTGGGTTAATCCTGCTACGGTCAATGATGTTTTCTACTGTATGTTTGTATCTTTTTGTTCCATGTCTATTTTCTCCCCAGCTTTGTATGTATGAGGGGATGTATGCTACAAATTATGGTAACCCGAATTGGAATTTTGGGGTTTTTGCATGTAGTAGGGTTTTATTTTTTGTTGGGAATGGTGGTTTTGGCCCTTGGGGGTGTTTTTTGCGATGGCAAAACTTTGGTGGTTTTACTATACCACCTATACTTGCATATTTGTAATATTTTTTTCCAAGTAATACAATAAAAAAATGAAATATCATGCAAGTTTTAAAATTACATATTTAAATTATATATTTAATTCATTTAATTCATATTCAAATCTTATTGATAATGGGATGGACAACAACTCACAATGGATACTGTCATCCATTGGATGAGCATGGATCAACGACTTAAGGTGTATTTCAAGTCAAATGTGGGATCTCTAAAAAAATTTGCAAACTTTCACCAGAAAAACGTGTCATTAAACATCGACAAGAAAGAAAGGTTATGGCCTATGGGATGATGAAGTGTCAAGTGACGTGGCATTTGGGTGGTAGAAATCCTATGTATAATGGGACCCATGACAACTAACAAATGATATTGTCGTTCATTGGATGAGCACAGATCAACGACGTGAGGTGTATTTCGGCCCAAATGTGGGAGCGATAAACATTTTTTGCAAACTTCTAACAGAAGACTTCCATAAACGGTAAACATTTAATTAAGTATAGTTAAATTCTAAATTTGTAATTGTATACTTAATTAACTGTAATAAGCTCTATTTCGGGAAGAAGTTGAAAAGGATTAAAAAGTCTTCAAAACTATTCCTAAAAAGTGACTCATGTATGTTGACGTGGCCAAAAAATGGCATAAGTCCTAGGACCCATGACAACTGACAACATATACCATCGTCTGTTAGATGAGCACAGATCAACGATAGGGTGGATTTTGGCCCGAATGTGGGAAGTAAACACATTTTTTAGAACTTCTCCCAGAATTGAACATTTTACAATTAATTAACTATAATTAAGTCTAAAAAGCTCTATTTTAGGCAGAAGTTGAAAAGGATTAAAAAGACTTCAAAAACAGTCTAGAAAATTGACTCGAGTCTAGTGACATGGCCAAAAAATGGTGAAAATCCTAGGACCCACAACAATTGACAACATATACCATCGTCTGTTGGATGAGAATAGATCAATGGCTTAGGGTGGATTTCGGCTCGAATGTGGGAAGTAAACATATTTTTGAGAAATTGACCCAGAATTGAACGTTTTACATTTAATTAACTATAATTAAGCTCTATTCCAGATGGAAGTTGAAAAGGATTAAAAAGACTTCAAAAACAGTCTAGAAAAGTGACTCGAGTTTGGTGACATGTCCACTGTCCTCAGAATTTAGATTGAAGAAATGAATGTTTTGTCCTTCGGTGATGAATAGATATTAATAATAATTTATAAAATTACAATGGATTCTAGAAATTTTGCCCTTTAGGTATTACTTTTGAAATTTTCAATGTTTTCAAAATAAGTGACTCATATTCATATTTAATTTCATGGACAAACCAGTAAATCCGGGGAGATTCAGAAATGGCTACTAGATTGAGGAATGCAACAGAGTCTGTCTGTGCCAAAATAGTGAAATAGAAATTTCGGGTAAAATCTATGACACCTACATCCCATGTTTTTTTGTTTTTTTTTTGAATCTCATGGTTCAATTTGAGGGTTAACATTTTTCAGGCTTGTATCTAGCATTATTTTGAATTATTAACAGTAACAACGATGGGGAAACCAGAAAGCAGTGGTTCAACAAAAAGCCAAGTGAATAAAAAAATATACCTAACCGAACTGGTTAAAACACCAGGTTTCACTGGTGAATACCATGATATTTATGACCCTGCTATCCATAGTAAAAAGCGTATCATAGAAATTAGATATGCATTGTCTAATAAGGCGGTAGGTCCAAACAGGGCAAAATTTACTATTTCAACACAATGTTAAAACAAAGAACAAGTAAAATTAAATCGTGGGATGTTGGATTTGAAGAATAGTGTTACCTGAAGTATTCCCTTGCTCTGAATTTGTCATGGTTTGCACCGAAAAATTATGATGAAGTTAAAAAAGCAATTGTCAATAAAAATACAAAAGAGGAAACTCTATCCATAACCGAGGGAGAATTTCCTTGTTTGTTGAACCTAGGGTTTGAAGCACAAAACTCAAATGTCCAAATTGACCTAGGAAAGCTAGTAGAGAATTATGAGAGTCTCAATCCATGTCATAGAGATTCATTTATCATAGCTCTAATAATGTGTGGTACTCCATTGGATCAGAATCATAAGCCTCCTTATGATTATAATATTTTTGTTCCATGGGTTTAGGATACTATTTCCTTCCTGACATTTTGCCTGAGATTGGAAAATGACAGGGAAGTGGGTGCTAGCCTTCTTGAATGATTTTTATATCCATTGTGTAAGTCAACCAGTAAGATATAATTTTGTTCAGCACATTGTTCAATCCATGTAAAAACAATTACTAATGATCAAAAAAGGTTCCTATAAGAAATTTAGGTTCTCAATATCCTACTTGTGTTGTCTTCTTCTATCCAAGTATCGTGCAATATTCGAGACTAACAATCTTCACATTGTGAACTATAAGATTGATGAGAAGAATTGAAATAGAACAAAGTGTCCAATATATGAATGGGAACCTAAGATAAGGATGCATGATAACAAAAAGAACTACAACCATTTTATAGACTTCTTTTTGGCACCAATGTATAATGAAATTACAAGCACTCCAATGCCTAGATTGTCTGTGCCTTGTAGAGATTGCATTCAACTCAGAATCAAATACAATTGGTTGACTGGTTCTTCGTGGAAGAATACATTGTGTTAAGGTTTTACAGATCAGCAATAAAACCCTATATACTTTCAATACATGTGACTGAGAGGGTATTTGCATTGGAATATGTATGATAATTGGAGAGCACAGATAGGCACTTTCATGGTCAGCAAATAAGAGCATATTTCCTTCCTTACCTTTCTCATGTGGAGGGTTCATATTTGAGAGAAAAGCATTCAATATGGCACATGATTTTTTGACAGTTTTTAGTTTTGGTGATGAGGGTCTTTGGCAGTATGATCCAATCGATATAGTTCAATCAAGGCTTAATAAAAATGGGAACTCTTCAACGTTATGTCAACATAAAAGTAAACCATTGCTATAAAAGCTTAGAAATGTGGACTCCTGGGATGAGGTAAAAAAAAAGATGGAGAAAATTATCATTGACAATAACATTTCAACAAAAGAATTGTCATCACAAATTATGGCATTGCACATAGAGAGGACAACAGAGAAGGGCATCCAAAATAGGAGGTCCTACAATTTCTACCAAAAATTTGCTAATCCATCTAACAAATCTATTCCCAAAATAATTATGCAAGAATGTAAAGACAAATTTTGGACTAAAACCAAAATAAATGATTTTTGGACTATGAGGAAGAATCTTGGTGAACCAAACACCAGTGCAAAATTTGAGTCCATCCATGAGGATGTAGAGTTTAGAAAATTGTGGAATATGGAGCATCCCACAATAGCATATGACATGAGTGATGATTAAAATGAGTATGAGGTTGAGACCACTCCAACAACTACTACAATCTCTACAATATTTGGTGGAGTCAATGAGTCCATGAAAAAAATATCTCAAAGGGGTAAACATTGTGGAAAAAATGGGTTTTGAAGGTGGTGGTCTAGGCCCCAGAGGAGAAGGCGTTTGGTTTCCACTTGAGGTTCAACTTCCATCAGATTCAAAATCAAAATCTCCTATCAAACCAGTCATTAGACTTGATTCACCAGATTCATCGTGGAAAGGTACTACTCATTACCCTCCAGGTCCACCTGCATTTGTTAGAGGTTCAAATCCACAACCACCACCACATCATGGTATTCTCATTGGTGGTGAATCAAGTGCAACTGCCACTAGTGGGGAATCTAGGGATAGTATTCCTATTAGTGTTCAGTCAAGTGCCACTACGATTGGTGGGGTTGGCATGGGTACTACTACTAATACTAGTTCTCTTGGCGTTGGACAAGTGCAACAACAAAATATCTCTCGCAAGAGGCCACTAGTGGTAGGTACTCATACTATTCAAAATCCTATATCAAGTGCTACTACCACTACAAAACTATCATTTGTAGCTTCAAAACAGACCCCTCAAAATACTATAAAAACTACACATGCAAGTGACAGTGGGACAAGATCAGGAATGGTTGTTGGTACTCCTCATAATGCATTAGTTAAAACCACAGGCATAGGTGGAACTGGAGCCTCTGTTATTTCACCTTTCAAACATTCAATTGCTTCAACAAGCACAGATTTTCAATTTTGTGATTACTATGAAAAATTTGAACACATAACAAATGCAAATAAAGAAAAAAAGAGAGGATTGTAGAGGGTTGCCCTGACTGAAGTTTTAGAGGAACAACCTGCAAGGAACATGATATTTCCAACGTACGATCCACACAAAGATATGATGGAGTTCATGGTTGTTATACCCCCAAATAAAGATAAAAATTCACCACATAGTCAGATAGATCCCTTTGAATTTAAATTTAGCACCCTCCAAATGGATTTTTCCAAAGTACAAAATGTGGACAAAATTAGTGTGTCAAAAAAGACTAACGAACTGGTCTACACTTCACTGCTAAAGGTGGAGAGAGAGAAAAAAATAAGCTAGAGAAACAAATAGAAAAGTTACAGGAAAACCTGACAAATAAAAAATTCAAAGAGGAAAGCAACAGATAACAAGTGCAATGATTTACAGAAAATGATAAAAAATTTGGGCTCTGCAATAGAAATTGTAGAGTGGGAAAAGATGGAGGCGCAATTGAAGGAACTAAGGGAAAAATTGGCTTAAAGAAGTAAAAAAATTGATGATGAAAGAGCCAGTTTACAAAAATTATACAAAAGTTATGAGTCTATTGTTTCTGAAATAAAAAAAAAATATAGGACCTATTGGATCATGAGAAGGAAAAAGAAAAACATTTGGAAGAGGAAGTAGTGGAAGAAAGAAAAAAATGTGAACAATGCAAATGATAAAATTAAAACTTCGGAGGATAGATTGAAAGATAATATGAAAAATACAATGAAGTATATACAAGAAAAGAATTGGGGGCAAATAATGCAAAGGAGTGACAAGTTGTGTGAATGGTTTGAATTGAATGAAAGTTTGAGATTAATTTATTGTAAAATCAAAGGGCACATTGAGAAGAGCATACATTTTTATTGAAAAGAGGATATGGCAAAACAAATTTTGCAAGTAGTCTACAGTACCAGTGACAGCTATTTAGCATCCACGGGAATTAATAGCCGCATTGATGCCATAATTAAGACATCATCTATCTTTCAAAAATTCCAGAAACTAAGGGAAACATCAAAAGTTATGGATAATGGTGGCAAAAGATATTGAAGTTGCAAGGAAAGATAACTGCTTTGATTAAACTTGGTTTGTCGAAGTCCGTTGACCCATCAAATAAATTCATTGGAAAATAAGCTTACAAAAAAATCATGGAGGAAAAAATGAAGTTTGATTTAGAATTGCTTCCTAAGAACACAACTCCCCAAAGCTTTCTGGAATTCATCAAACCATTTACAACTTTGAATGCGGTATTGGGTGAAACAATGATGTCAAGTCACTCTTCTTCTAAATATGGATTGTTGGTGAAGTTGCAGTTGACTTTCCATAGTTTAAAGAATATTGACCTTCCATCAGACGAAGAGTGGAGCACCCTACAAAAACTGGCACATAAATCTCAAGAATCATAGTATGTATTGCACAATTTTATGCTTTTACTATTAATTTCAAGGTTTTATGTTTTTTCTGTTTGGAATTTGGCATCGCTTGAAATAACTTTGTTTTATGAACAGGAAAAAACCAACACTCACTATTGCTAATCCTGCCTATAAATCTATGATGCATAGTGCAAACCTTTAGTCTATAAATTTGTATCCTCAAAATCTCCTAAGTTTTAACATTTCTCTATTCCTGATTTCTAGGTTTTGGGCACTGCTATTATCTACATTTAATTTTTCATGACTTGAAATAATATTTAATTTTGAACTCTGTTTTTTGAACAGGAGACATGTAGCAGTTGTTAAATTGCTAAATTGTTATTCCCGCCTGTGGTGGCCATGTAAATTTGTGTTGATTTTTTGATACTGATGGTAGTCGGGATGATATATTCAATGTTCAGTGTCTTAGTAATTTATTTTGATGTTGAGTCTTCACATGTTGCAAATTGACTTGAAGTTGTTGTTGCTCCCTTGTTTCTATAAAAAGGAATTCAGGGTCATTTGCAAAGGGTTCTGAAACTTTGTATTGACTTTTGCATGGAGAATCAAACAGAGTGGTGTATTGAATGAATTGTATCATATGGATATATTTTAAAAGAATTAATGAAAATCTAAGTTCTCAAAATGTCTAAATAAACATATGTGTATCAATAAACACATTATGGTCTTTTATTATGCTATTTTAAATCTGGAAATAGAAAGTTGAAAAATACAATTACAAATCAATATTAAATTCTAATTACAAAAATTTGACAGGTTCATAAAATATCATCAAGTTATCAACCATAATGATATGATTTTGTAATATAAATGATGAGATACAGTAATAAGATTAATAAATACCAATCTCTTATAGTTTCCATTCCTCCTCATCAAATTCAAATCTTTCTTGATTCTTGTTTGTGTTTTCTTCACTCTGAGTCTGCATACCTTCGTTGAAATGCATCTCAATGCTACCAGTAGGTCCAGTGCATGAGTCAATAGTCCCACTGAGACTTTGGTTTTAAGTGTTTCCCAAACCTCTACTTTCACATTTGGACCTCTAGATTTTCAGTGCCCTAGATCGTAAGAAAAAGTGTGGACATCATACCTAGATGTATAGAGCCTCAAGCAATTTTCTTATTTTTTGTCTAGTCTATTTTTTAGCTTTGATTTTAGGAACCCCCAAGCACTGAAAACTCTCTCATCTTCCACCGAACCCAATATCATGGTAAGACATAAATCAGCAAGCTTGAAATATCCTGGTATTGAATCACGCAACACTAAGTTCTCACCTAGATTTTTCCAAAGCCTTGTTACTGGTCCCTCTTTGCGGGGGTCCTACATTATGCCATATTGTTACCTCATAGTGTATGCAAAACAAGATGATTTCTCTCTAAAATGATTTTAGTTTAATATTCCATTTATAGTTACTCCATTCAATTCTCTAGATATGCAAAATTGTTTTATCAAAGTCAATAACTTACTTCAAAAATCAGCTACACTATTGAGGCTCCAATATTGAGGAAACACAATAGACATGGCTTCGATTAGGTTATCAGGAGGGAATCTGCCTCTAATCTATGAGGAAAGATCATAGGAAATTTTCTTCACAGAAGTAGTTACAAACTCAACAATCTTGTCAAAATCTTCCCTTGTAACACTTGCTAGTTGCTTCTTAGGGTGCTTTTTTGGTTCCTCGGGGTTGATCGTGGCATAGAAGTGCATTGGTATCTCAACTCCCTATACATTGGCACATACCTCCCCATTTACACTGATTTGTAAAAAGTTATCAGTATTATTCAAATCTGTGAGTGTCTGCCACTTACCAAACTTTTCATCAGATAGTGTTGGTTGATTTTGATAGATATTATTGAGGGCCATGCATGTCAACTTACATAGCATAGCATATTCTGCAATATACATAGCTCTTTTGGGGGCAGCCTTCATAATATTCCTTATTTCCTCTAGCATGGGTAGAAGAGTTGCTAAAGTTAAGAGTGTCTCTAGATTACTTAACCTCTGAAGAAGGTCTCGAAATTTTGGTTGCTCTGATTCATCATGAGTTGTGTGAAATAGTCCAATCAAGGATGGATATTCTAGAAAAAATCGATGTGCTGGACCATCCAAAGAGATCCATCTAGTATTATTATCCTTGACAATCTTGTTCCCATCAGTTATTCCATCAGCAAAGTGTTGAAATTCCATAAATGCTTGGGACTTCGACAGAAGTGTGAGTAGAGCTCTCTGATTAAAATTTCATTTTTTTTACTAGAGCATACTTTCTCACAATTCCAAAAGCTAGATTCTTTCTGTGAGCCATGCAGTGAATTGCAGTAATGTAGGATGCAAAAGAAGTTTCAATCTTTTTACAAATATCATTCCTATGACCTTGCATTACTGAAGCTCCATCTGCTCCAACATACACCAATTTTTTGGCAATCGTCATGTCATCCATACCTCCATATTCAATTAAACATCTCTTTACTAGTTGAAATAAATTATTCGTTGTCACAATATCCTTCATTTTAGCAATAGATAGTAGATGAGGTTGGCAGACATGATTTTGTACAATATAAACATGCATGGATACCCACAAAGTATTATCTACTATCGTAACTTCGTCTAAAGAAAATACAATAAAGTTTGACTCTCTTATTTTTTCCTTTACATCTTTTTCAACCTCAACAAGACAACTTGCCCATTCCCATCCATTGTTTACTGACCAGTGACTATTAGGATAGTTAGAAAATTTCAAAAAAATTAATAAACCACTAATTGATGGGAAATATGTCATAGCATGCCCTCTACTCAAAATATAAAAAACAACACTTAACTGAATAAATTTTCCCAGTTGTTCTATTTGCATTGCTTTTCCAAAACTAGCTTCAATAGAACCTTTAATTTCAGCAGGCTTCGTCTGTATTTTCTCATGAAAATAATACTCTTAAGCATTCTTCACAAGCTTACATTCCTCCTTTGTTTTTCATCTTATCATTGATTTTTCAACTTCGTCTATCATTTGTTTTTCATAAACTTTACCCATATGCTTTTCTATGGTGTCAAATTTTAGCTACAACCTAATTTCCATGTTATGTTTCCAAGTGCAAATCTTACACCTATATTCTATTGGAGGCTCGCCTTCAATTGGATTCTCCACTGGTTCAATGAATGGATACTTTGATGCCCAATTAATTTGAAAATTTCTCATTGACATATCCCACTCCCGATCCTTTTTTGATTTGGCTTTTCTTTTCCCCTTTCATGCATTATCACCCAAGGCAATTATACCATTCCAACTAACTTGGGTATCTACTAGATAATCTTCTTCAAGATCATCCTAATGTGAGATATCAGGTTCGTCGTCGTCTTCAACATGTGGTGTAGGTTGTGAATTTTGTACTTGTACTTGTGATGATGTACCTTCCTGATTTTCACCACAATATTTTCCAAATCCAAAGTACGAAGACAACGTTCTACGTTTTGTTGGCCTCTCATGGCCTTCCCCACATTTAGGTTTCCTACCCTTCTTCATGTTCGACATCTCCAATGAAATAAAGGCTGCAAAAAAATATCAATTTGTTGAAGAAGTAATAATAGACTATAAAGTATAATATATGTTTCATTGGCTCTATGACCTACAATCTAGATGTTTGAGGTCTGAATCTCTCGGCTGACCACTTGGAACTGATGGGTCCCCACTGAATAAGAATGAACTCAAAAGTGCAAACATATATAGATAAATTTAGAATAATATTATAACACTTCAAAAATATGATCGCTCACCTTTAGGTCACTAGTAGTCGCCAATGTAGTCAACAACAATGATTTTCCTTGGTCTGAAACTTCGCTATTGATCTAAATTCAGAGCCTACAACCCACCAGATTGTGTAGAGATAGATCTGATCTTTGAATGTTTTTATACCAATCCTTATATGGCAAATTTCATGGGAATTTAATATGGTATACAAATATTTTGTGAATCTCGTTTAACTATAACATGACTTATGTAATTTTCAAGGCGATTATGGGTCATCCAAATAATTGGAAAATACAATATAGTTGGCAAAAAAATGGGGTGAATGGAGACACGCATCAGCAAAATATCAGGTGAATTGGGTCCTCCTGGCCAACAAATCTTCATATGCCTATAGGCGAATTATGGTCGTCTATTAAGGCAACCTCAGAGAGTGTAGGCGAGGAAATTAAATTTATCATGTGTCCAATGTATATTGTATTGGCAGAATCCTCGCAAAGAAACATTTAATTACATAAAACATATTGCAATTGGGTTGTGAATTTGATGGAAATTGATAATATTCTGGCGACATGGCCACCCCCAGTCGGTACAAAATATTCGCCATTTCCCAGGTCGCCGACATGAAAAAATCACCATTGGTGAATATTCACCACTAAAGTAATCTTTGGGACTCATTAATTTGAGAAAAATGTCGCATGTATAGCCACCAGATGCCCCAGAACATGACTAGACACCTTTAGAGTAGTGGCCCACCCTATTTTGACCAAACATCATGATAATTTCAGTGCAAGGGGATAGTTGTTTTTCCCTCCAAGATACTCACCATAAGGCTACCATGAGATGAGACATAAATCCTCAACTTGGAATAAGCTACTTGTAGCTTTCTGAGGAGAGGGTGATTGGGTCATCCTTCTAGTCCTAGAGGCCCCTATCTTTTTGCTCACAAATAAGGCAAAATTAGTGAATACAACTCTCAAGGTATCCCTACACTTGATCCGACAGAGATTCCAGGTTGTGGGATGAAGTTACCACAATGAGAACATTGACCTTAGGCTAGAAAAGTGTTCGATGTGTTTTTTATTGTGATAGACCCATGGAAATTGGGTTGGTTCAGCCTATTGGACATAGACATTACAATAAATTTTGACAAAAAACACCTTCAAACATTGTGTCTTAATTGTTTGTTGTGTTTTCTTGCCACAAGACATTCAACATCAAGATTTGGTCACATTCAACAATTACACATTTGGACAGATTCAAAAAAAATTCTTAGTTCTCTGACAGTTAAAATTGCGTCTATGTTGAGAAAATGTATCTACGCAGTGCACAAATGCATATGTGTATCAGAGAGTGAACACTATTAGAAACATCAGAAATCATGTCTATGACAGTTAAAATTGCATTTGTGTTGATAAATTGCGTTTGCGTAGAGCAAAAATAGATATGTCTATCAAAAAGTGAACATTGTCAGAAACATCAGAAATCATGTCTGTGATAGTTAAGACTACGTCTGTGATTTAAAACCACGTCAGGGTTGCTTAAAGTCGCGTCTGTACAGAAAAAAATTATCAGTCTTAAGGAAAATGGTGTCTACACAGGGCAGTAACACGTCTGTGTTTCAAAGGAAAATTTTGGCAAGAGTTGTCAAGGAAAACATGTTTAGGTTTTGAGATCAAAAGAGCTTCTAAGGCAGCTTCCTTTAGGGCTTCACCTTTAGTCAATCAATCCTTAACCTTGTCCTACATTTTCAACCATTTTCACTCATTTGTATATACACACCTTTCAAGCTAGAGTCAAAAGGTTGCTTTGTTGTCCTAATCATATCTTGTAAACATACTACAACATGTCAACTAGGTGGTTCCCGCATCAGATCTATCATCTTAGGGTCCCATTTGGTTTTCTTTAGTCAAGTTCAACTTACCTCATCAAGAGATCTATCATCTCTTTGGAAGCCACACCTTACTTTAGATCACACATATCTTGGACTTACATTTTTGGACATTGCAAGACAGCCCTAGATTCATTCCATCTCCTTCTTGGTCTTCCATAGGGCTAAAGCATGCACCTCTGTCACACTTTGGGCCAACAAGGGGTAGTCCAGTTGGACTAACCAGGGGCCGCGTGGTGCCTGTTTGGCGCCTTTGTGGCTGCAGGAGTCTGGTTGAACCCAGTCTAGCCATACTATCGGCTTTATAAACCAAAAATTTGGTTGACCCCCCTCATTTGCACCTTAAGGAGATTTGGGAGTTTGGCAAACTACCTAAGGAGCTTATTCCCAACCCCCAATTTTCCAGGTAGGTTCATTTTTTGTTTTGTATTTATAATTTAAAAAATTGATATATTTATTGTTATAATTTTTTTTATTTTGTAGTTTATTGATTTTTTGAAAGAAAATAGAATGAAAACATTAGAAAAATGTTTACAAAAATATGGGCATATACCTATCAATTTTTATTTTTTTTAAAATCATTTTCTCATTACCCTTACATATAAACCATAAAAAATTATAATCAATACACTACATATAAAAAAAAAATCCTTGTACTCATAAAAAGACATAGACGCATACACCTACACCTACACCCACACCCACACCTAGACTCACGTGCACATACATACACATGTGCATACACATGCATACTTAGATGTACATGTATGTGCATGTGTATGTGTGTATGTCCATGTGTATGTATATATGTGTGTGTATGCATGAGTATATATATTCATGTGTGTATATATTTGTGTATGTGCATGTATGTGTGTGCATGTGTACATGTATATACGTATGCATGCATGTGTATGTGTATGTGTGTATGTGTGTATGTGGGTGTATGTATGTGTACACATGTATGTATGTATGTGTGTTTATGTGTGTATACACAGATACATACATACACATACACACACATACATACATATATACACATAGACACATAAACATACATATACACATACATACATACATACATACATACATACATACATACACAGACATATGGTCCACATATACATACATACATACACTGACATGCATAGATATAGACATACATGTACACACATACACACACATACATGTGTATACACACATGCATACATACACGTGGGCATGCCTGCGTACATGTACTACATACACACACATACACTCATATACACACATACACAGACACATGCATGCACAGGTGTATGTATGTGTGTATATGTATGCTTGTATGCGTGCACATATATGTGTACAGTATGTATGTATGTATGTATGCATGCATGTGTATGTGTATGTGTGTATGTGGGTGTATGTGTGTGTGTGTATGTGTATGTGTGTTTATATGTGCATGTGTGTATGTATATATGTACTTGTATAGTATGTATGTGTGTGTATGTGCATGTGCATGTGCATGTGCATGTGCATGTGTATGTGTATGTGTATGTGTATGTGTATGTGTATGTGTATGTCCTCTCTATGTGTATGTGTATGTGTATGTGTATGTGTATGTGTATGTGTATGTTTATGTGTATGTGTATGTGTATGTTTATGTGTATGTTTATGTCTATGTGTATGTGTATGTGTATGTGTATGTGTATGTGTATGTGTATGTGTATGTGTATGATCTTTTTGCTGAGACAATTCTTTCCTTATAGCATGCACTAGATCATCTTGATTCCACATTACTTGTTGTCGCTACCCAGCCAAATAAGGAAAGGGCATGGACTTTTAGGGATCAGTTGGTTTGTATGATTGACACTATTTGGACATATAATCCTTATGATGATATGTCTGTTAATTCTTTCTATATATCCCTTTTATCTTAGTGTGACTGGCATGGTGAGATGGGACACTGTGAATAGGGATATATCTTCCACACAGGTCAATACCATGTTCCCTGATTATCAGGGTTCAAGATAGAAGAATATTAAGGGCTATTTAAATAACCAAATGCACTGATCCAATTGTCTCCCCATTCATATATCCTATATGGTTGGCAGCTCATCATATGTGGCCACAGAAGGATGAGTTGAAACTTTATTTCTGCAAACAATTGTTTGCAGAGTTTTATATGGGCCTAGATGTCAATTATACTAGTATACCACCAAATGTTGGATAGGGTAGAGGGAGGCTCAGTGATAAATATAGATGACCTGATACACCGAGGCTTGTTAATAAACAAGCATTAGTTGGTCCAAACCTTTGCTTCTACCAAAATGTTTAGAGTTATCACAGGCAGCTGATGCAATAGCTAATGATGTCATGCAAGATATCTACTCGAGCATTGCAAATATTGCCACTCAGGTCTACCATATGACATATGATCATGTTGGGAGTTATCTCTTATGGTCGCAGACTACAATTCCATGGGCTATAGATGCACAACATCCAATAGTGGCACTGATCCTTATTCCCATGTGGACATACCATCTCCACTTGATGCTACACAGTTGACAGAGGTTGATCTTTTACAACGGATGAGTGTATTGTTGTCCAATGACTTATTGGATTCATATACAACTCTTTTTTTGCTTCTTGGGATCCCACTCGAGCATGTACCAGCACAGATGAGAGGACTTGTACATAGACATGATGGTGGTAGAGCATCTTAGGGTGATATGGGGAGAGAGGAGGGAGTTCCAGTGCACCCTACAACCCCTCCACCACATACTAATGTTGATCCCACACCTCCTCCTCGGCCTACACTAGTTGATCCGACACTTGAGCCACCACAACCTACAATGTTGCAGCCTGTAACTTTTACACCTCCTGCTCGAGTTCATGGTCACTATACCAGTATACTTGTTCACGGTTTAAAGGATGCGCCATTGGATCTAGATATTGATGATGTGTCCTTCCATTCATCTAAGATCAACAGGATTGGGAGAGCCTTCGAGTCTCGTGAGGTACACATAATTTTTTTTGTAAGGTCATATCATTTATTTAATTTTAAATAGTGGATTTCAACTTCAAAATTGTTAACACAATTTGAATTTTGAATTATTTACAGCGTCCTACTACATTGGAGACATTAGGAGATCTGTAGCCTCCTTCTGCTCCTGCACATGGTCACAGTCAGGTACACATTATTTTTCTCTATAAGGTCATATTATTTAATTGTTTTTAAATAGTGGATTTCAACTTTAAAATTGTTAACATATATATGTGTGTGTGTGTGTGTGTGATCCAGGTTCGTGGACCACATTTGAATTCTTCATCTTCGATACTTGTGGCCCATGCACGCTCTACTAGTGCACATGGTGGATCAGACCAGGTAAAATTTGCATGTACTTATGTTGAAGTAAAATTTTCATACTTATAATTAGATAATATTTGCATGTGCTTAAAAATATATACGTGTGCTAAATATGTACTTTCTTTTGCAAGGAGAGCATTCAAAACATGGATCAATGGAGGGCCCACCAAGCTAGTTTATGTGCATGTGATCATTGTTTGATGATATTATATGTAGAGTGCGTGTACTTTTTATTTACTTATATGTATCTAACACTTGTTTGATGAGATTATGTGTACATATGAGACACTTGTACATGTTTGTTTATATACCTGACACTTGTTTGATGAGATTAGTTGTTTGTTTATTACACGTGTTTATGATCTCATATTATATTTTTATAATTTGTTCAAGCTACATATATAATTGATCATGTTATTGTAGATGATAAATCTTGATATTAGTTAGTTGAATTGTTGATTTAATAAATTTAATTATTAAATCAATTAGTTACTTGAATTGTTAATTATTGATTTGATTTAGTTACTTGAATTAATTAATTAAATCAATTAATCGATTAATTTGTTAGTTGAATTGTCAATAGTTGTTTTTATTGTTAATTGTTCATTTGATCTAGTTAGTTGAATTAAATCAGTTAATTAAGTGATTTTAATCAATCCAATGAAAATTCAAATCAAACCAATGAATCAATCCAACGAATTTTAATCATTTAATTAAGTGATTATAATCAATCCAATCAATTAATAAAATCAATTATATTAAGTGATTCAAATCAATCAAATGAATTAATCAAATTAAATCAAATCAATTAATCAACTCGATTCAAATCAATTAATTAATTCAATTATATTATATTAAGTGATTCAAATCAATCAAATGAATTAATGAAATTAAATCAAATCAATTAATCAACTCAATTCAATTCAATTAAGTGATTCAAATCAATTAAAGATATCATGCAATAAATAAAAAGAAATTATGCAAATTAACTCAAATGTACATACATACATGTGTACAATTTAAAGATAGCAGTTGCAACAAATTAACTCACAAGTACATGTGTACATATGTATATATTGCAAAAAATAACTCGAATGTATATGTATATGTATATGTATATGTGTACATGTGTACATATGTTGCAAAAAACAACTCAAATGTAAATGTGTGCATATGTATATATGTATAGTGATCTAAAAAATAGCTCGAATGTACATACGTACATATGTATGACGATCCAAAAAAATAGTACATACATATATATGCATATATATTGTTAGAGTTATCATGTATTAGCTAATTATTATTTATTTAATTATTAGTCTATTATACTCTACACTTAAGCTAAACTTAGGCATTTAATAATATTGTAGGTATTTAATAATTATTCTAATTATTAAATACACATTAATTCTATAGGGTTTTCACCTTTATGGTTTCGAGTATCCTTTTATAAGGACTCTCTCTTTGTAATTTCATAATTGTAATTATTGAATTGCATTCTTGTTGCACAATTAATATGACTCCTTTTTTCTAGATCTTTGAATTTTGGCCTCCATAGCTTTTTTGCTTCTTTCCTTTTGTGACAGGTTTGTATGTAGGTGATCCTTGGGAGCTGTAGAGTTGATTTTTCCTCAACTCCTATATGGTATTAGAGCTCCAGATCTCCATGCCCCTATTCTCTTCATGAGAGTTTTTTGGCCTTGTTCTTCAGATCTATGTATTTGGGGGTCTATGCAATTGCTTTTTTTCACTTCTGGGGGTAGCTGATTTTTTTATACCTTTTTGTGCCAAAAGGACCTCATGGTTGGATTCAAGAGGCTAATTCCATGAATTTTGATATATAATTCAATAGTTTTTGGTGAAGGTGTATTCAGAGGCAAAAAAAAATTGTTTTATGGGCCGTACAACCCTTTGTATAGACGAAGGGCAGTATTTTTAAAAAATATATATAATTTTTCTTTATGGGCCTTTTTATAGCTTGCCCAAGCCATTGCTGCATTGTAGCTGCTAGTGGCTAGCGGGCCGCCAACAGCCCCATCGACCTCCACATCCAACGGCCCCCCCTATGCTCTGCCCTCTGCCTCCACCGCCCCTGCACCACTCTCACACCGTACAGGAGCCGCCAACCAGTTTTCAACCCTCCCTTGTCTTTTCCGACAATCAGTTTTTTTTCTGCATGCACCGGATTTTTTTTCCAACAATTTTTTCTTGGCACAATTTTTTTTGCATGTGATGGCCATAGGACCATCAAATTTATGTTCGCAGTCTGCTGAAGTCAACACTGTGTAGGTAGTCTTCAGGCCCCTTCTAGGCCCATCTGGAGCACCTTTAGTCTTTTGGTCATATCTTGGACACACGAAAGCGTTTTTCGACAAACCTTATATCATCAGAAAGCTCTTTCTGAGCTCAATCCATATCTAGAGGTTTGATTTTTTGTTTTTCTTTTTTGATGGTTTTTTTTGCTGTTAAAGATAGAGGTTTCATTTTTGCACTCTGGGAGACATAAATTGAGCATTCAAACTCCATTTTTCAAAAACTTTATATCGTTGGAAATATTGTTCTATACACTTTCTAGTCATATGAGTTTTATTTTCAGATTCTTCTCCGGGTACATTTTATTCAATTTTTTTCTTTTTAGCACTTTGGTGAATATCTTGGATGTTTCAGGTCCTGGGATCTCTTTCTTTGAGTAGGATGTCTCGTCTTTGGCTGTTCTTTCTGTATTTCCAGCCTTATGTCTCTTATGATCATTGTATATATTTTTTTGTAAGCATTTTCTTTATGCAAACAAACTGAGATAAAGTAACATTATGCATTGTATACTTGGGATCTTGCACATCTTGTACCTTATTGTACATGCACTACATTATAAAGTGTCATGGGGGTTAATGTTTACCTTTGTTTGCCATCTACCTTTATCATGTGATTTTTCCTTCAACGACATTAGCCTCATGATGTGTGTCAAGTGAGTGTTCCTTATATAATACCCTAAAAATGGTCATCTAAACCAATAAGCCCCCTAATCTCGACAACATCACCAAGGTCCTAACCAAAGGCAATAAAATTAATCTTGAGCACACAATTAATTTCTAAAATCACCAATGTCACATGGCAAATTAATCAACCAATATTAATTAAATATTTATTTAATTAATTGATCATTCCAAGTAAATCATTTTTAAAACAATTATGCTATTTATTTTATTGAATATCCTAACATATTTAATTAAATAAATCAATTTGCCATTAAATCATCAAAAAATGAATTAATTGACCAAAAAATAATTAAAAATTGAGAAAAGAAATCAATTGGAAATAATCTTGAAAAACAAATTAAAAAATGGCAAATAATCTCAAAGAAAGCAATTAAAACAATTAAATATTAAAATTGAATAAAATAGAGAATAAATCAGTTTTTTCTAATTTTATCTTAATTTTAGTTCAATTTCCTTTAAAACTGAGAAAAGCATCCAATCACATCAATTCGACTGGATTATACTTCCTCTTGGAAAATATTGACCGCTCATCATCATTCGATCTCAGCCTTTGGTTTCTTTCTGAATTTTCTATAAGTTCAGGTCTTCATCTCTCATTCAAGGATCCTTGAAAATATATTGTTATTATGTTATTTTTGCTCTAGGTTCATTGAGAATTTGCATTGAGATATTGCATATTAGTTATTTTATATTTCTTAAATCATTTAGCTTAAATATTCATATATTGTTTAAATCATGTTAGATTAATCTTGCATATCTAGCTTACATCTTGCATCCATGTAGCTCATATCCATGCTCATATAGATTTAAAAATCCTTCGTTTAGGTGTTGTCTAGTCACTGGATAGCTTAGCAATCTGAGAGCAATCTAAACTCACATCTACTAGAAGGCAATGGGTCGCTTTGTAATGGTTTATTATTCATTGATTATTGATTTACTAACCATGCATCTAATGACTTAATTGAAGTTTTGTGTATTTCAGATACAGATATAGGTCCACTTTTCACACACACAGTTTTGGCACCCACCGTGGGGCACAAAATTCAATACTTCGGCCTCAAAATCATTTTTTTTATCCTGTAGGTTTTGTTCGTACAATCTTTGTGAAATATTGTACGAGTGGTATTACTGTATCATACGACATTCTGTTGAAGTATCTATTTATCGTACGAAATTCTATTCTGAATATCTGGTTTTGTCTTCTGTCGTTTCATGCTCAGTTCTAACTCGTTGATAACTTAATGATGAGCCAATAGTACCAAACCAGTACTGAGAGGAGGGGATGAATCAGTACAGACAAAAATTTAGTCCAAAATCGGTTTGATAGCAAACACTTCAACCGACTGGCAGACAGTGACACCGATTTGAAATAGAGTGCAACCAGTAAAGCTAAGAATGTCTGAGACAAGCATTAACCGGTTACTCACTTAGCTTTTCACTCAACTCGAGACTACACTACCATTTCACCCTTATGCATAAATAGGTAATCTATCATCAGATCATAATAATAGCTAGTTCAACATGTTTTATTGACAAGCATAAAACACAAAACCATCATATGCTTGACAGACAATAGCAAAGCATCACAAGATAAAAGCATCACACATGACACACATATTTTTCACGTGGAAACCCAACTGGGAAAAACCATGGTGGGGATGAATACCCACAAGCTGTTTTTGAACTCTTTAGAAGTCCGCTCTGTTAGGAGCCTTGTCCGGTTAGAGACATTACAAAAGGTTCTGCTAGGAACCGATCCTATTAGAGATCACTTGGTTAAGGGATGGCTACAATACCCGGTTAAGGGTTAAACCATGTTAAAGGTTACCTTGTTAGAGGATCTCAAGAACTCAATAGCTAAAATATTTCGAACTCAGTAGCTTAGAGTTACCCTGTAAAGGATTTACAGCAAGCCGGTTAAGGCTACCCTGTTAAGGGATTTCCCAACTATTGAGGTGGTTAGAGATCAACAGGTATTACAATGATCTGGTAACAGCACTCAATGCCAATGCAGATCCACTTAAGCTCCTATTCACCTTCTGCACTTACACTCTGCAGGTATCACTTCTCTCCTTTTAGTCTGGCAAGAATCACGTATCCCTTCTCTTGGATACACACACACAACTTTTGCCAACAACCTCAGAAAGAGACGCAACATTGACCTTATAGGAAAATAGATAGGTCAGTAGCATAAACCCTAAACCCTAAACCCTAAACCTGTTAGGTTAAGGAATTCAAACGGTTCAATCCTGACCGTTGAGCACACTACATTAAATGCATGAGATCTTGATCCAAACTCAAGACATTCTCCATCATCCATTTCCACCGATTTTATGGTGGCTGATAACCCATCACATGTTATCACAGTTTTACAGACTTTGCACATTCCCGAGGTAGATAGGAATAATCTCCCTCATACAAGATCCTTTACGCACACAGGCTTGCATGACAATACGATATGTTCTTCTTTACAATGCTAACTCATCACACAATATCATCGGTTGAGCCACACAGGCTTGAAGCACATTAACTGGAAACCCTAAAGTTGAGACTACCAACTGATAGTCATACAATACTTCCATATGCCGATTCCCATAACTATATGCCGGTTCATCATGAACAAGCACACTGCTTCACTTTGGCACAAATACCAATTCACGGTGTTATACCGGTTCTCACATATGTTGGTTCACAACTCTTCATCATATTGACATCAATGACAACATACAATGTCATTATGTCCTCATACCGGTTCACATAATGCCAACAATCTCCCCCTTTGGCATTGATGGCAATATACAAAGATATATCTCTGCTTCACATCTTCTCCCCCAATTTCTACAAATATCTTCTCCGCTTCACATCTTCTCCCCCTTTGACAACAATACCAAAGTGGAGGCACAAGCTACCCTATTCCATTATGTTGCTCAGCCTGAGGAGTAGCATCCTTCAACACATCAATCCAAAATAAATTTGACTATGCAATACCTGACTGATGTGGAGCATATGCTTTTAGTTCACCTCCTAAAGGGGCAGTACCCCTAATTCACCTCTTAAGTATGTAAATGTGGTCTTTGGGAGAGGCTTGGTGAATATGTCTGCTAACTGCTCCTCACTGGAAACATGCTCTAGTGCAATCTCTTTGTTCTGAACCTTTTCCCTCAAGAAATGGTACTTAAGCTCAAAATGCTTGGTTCTAGAATGTAAAACCAGATTCTTGGAGATATTAATTGCACTGGTATTGTCACAAAATATACTTACCGGTTCAGATAAAGGAACTTTGAAGCCATTCAATACATGCTTCATCCAAATTGTCTGAGTGCAGTTCATGAAAGTTGCAACATACTCTGCTTCCGCTATAGACTGAGAGATACAACTCTTCTTTTTACTCATCCATGAGACCAGTCTACCACCAAGGAAGAATGCACCACCGGTTGTGCTCTTTCGGTCATCTACATTACCAGCCCAATCAGCATCTATGAACACTTTCAGGTTAAAATAATTATTGTATGGATACCATAACCCATAGTCAATAGTTCCTTTTAAATACCTAAGAATCCACTTGACTGCAACCAAGTGGGATTCTCTTGAACTTTTCTGGAATCTTGCAGTAATGCCAACTACATGTACAATATCCAGTCTGCTATGCACTACATAATGCAACTTACCAATCATTGATCGGTATTCCTTCTCATCAACCAATGCAGAGTCATCCTCTTTGGCTAGTTTACAACCGGTCACCATCGGTGTACCAATTGGTTTGCTATCTTCCATGCCAAAGGTCTTCAACACCTCTTTGACATACTTGGACTGAGTGATAAAGATTCCATCCTTCATCTGTTGGATCTGCAGTCCAATGAAGAACTTAATCTTGCCTATGAGTGACATCTCAAACTCTTTCTTCATTTCATCTGCAAATTCATGACTCATCTTGTCATCTCCACCAAAGATAATGTCATCAACAAATACCTCACAGATCAGGATCTGATCTCCTTCATACTTCAAGTAGATATTGCTATCTTCACTTGTTCTCTCAAATCCAATCTTCACAAGATGGGAATGCAAGCATTCATACCATGCTCTAGGTGCCTGCTTTAGCCCATATAAGGCTTTATGTAGCCTACATACCATGTCACTATCTTCAGATAGGGAAAACCCATCTAGTTGCTCTATATACACCTCCTCTTCAAGTACACCATTTAGGAATGTAGATTTTACATCCATTTGATATACTTTGAAGCCTTTAAAAGCTACATATGCAAGAAGCATATGAACCCCTTCCAATCTCGCTATAGGAGCAAAGGTTTCTCCATAGTCTTCTCCTTCTTCTTGAGCATATCCTTTGCATACCAATCTGGCTTTGTTTCTAATCACTATGCCATCCTCATTCAACTTATTTCTGAAGACCCATTTGCTACCAATGACATTTTTATGCTCCAGTCTGGGTACTAAAGACCCTATACCATTTTTCTCTATTTGGTCAAGTTCCTCTTCCATTGCCTTGATCTAGTCTTCATCTTTATGTGCTTCTTTAAATGATTTAGGCTCAAATTTAGAGATCATACATGAGTTTTCTCTGACCTTTCTTCTTGTAAGGATTCCTGCATCCTTATCTCCTATGATCTGATTAGGATCATGATTCAGCTTGACATACCGAGGAATGGTCTTGATGGATTCCTCTTACTTTTCTTCTTCATCCTCATCTCCATCAGTATCAACATCTACATTTGCCAGTGTAGGAACACTATTACTGGTACTCGGTTGACTGACAACCGGTTCCCAGAAGGTTGCAATCGATTCGTTTACTACTTGCTCACTGTCGGTTTCCTCAGTTTTCTCAGAGGTTTCATCCACTCTTACATTGATGATTTCCATAATTCTCTGAGTCCTATTGTTGAAACACTTGAGAGCTTTGCTCTTGGTGGAATATCCAAGGAATATTCCCTCATCACATTTCGCATCAAATTTTCTCTGGTGTTCACTCTTCTTGATGTAACATTTTCTACCAAACACTCTAAAGTAGCTAACCATACGTGTCTTACCAGTCCAATACTCATAAGGAGTTTTATCCTTACCTTTCTTGATGAGTACCCGGTTCATTATGTAGACTGCAGTGCTCAACGCTTCTCTCCAAAAGGTGTGAGCTACCTTTCCTTGAATCAACATGGTTCTAGTTGCTTCAACCACAGTTCAGTTATTCCTTTCTACTAGGCCATTCTACTATGGAGTCTTGGGGGCAGACAATTGCCTCTTGATGCCATGTTCTTCACAGTACTTGTTGAATTCACTGGAAGTGAATTCCCCTCCTTGATCAGTTCTCAGGCACTTGATCCTTTTACCGCTTTCCTTCTCCACTAAAGCTCTGAAAGCTTTGAACTTTACAAAGGCTTCAAACTTGTCTTTCAAGAATGTGACCCACATCATTCTTGAGTAGTCATCAGTGAGAATCATGAAGTACCTATCACCCTACACACTTCTAGTTTTCATAGGACCACATAAATCAGTATGCACAAGATCAAGCAAGTTGTCAACAGTGAAAGATTTACCTTTAAAGGTTGAGGAAGACATTTTCCCCAATTGGCACTCTCTACACAAGGTATTATCCGGTTTCTTAGCACTGGCAACCCTCTAACTGCCTTGATCTTATTGGCTTTCATAATGTTATCAAAGTTTACATGGCAGAGTCTCCTATGCCATATCTAGCTATCATCAAATTTTGCCATAAGACATGTACTTATATTTGCATTCAGATGAAATAGGTTACCTTTGGTATGCATGCTGGTGGCCACCAATTCACCATTCTTTCCTTTGATTCTGCAAATTTCATTCTTGAATTTTAGAGTGAGGCCAATGTCATTCAGCTAGGCAACACTCAGAAGGTTGTGTCTAAGACCATCAACCCAATACACATTGTCAGCACTACTCTTTCCATTTAGAGAGATGGACCCTCTGCCTTTGACCATGCATGGTGCATCATTGCCAAAGCGAACCACACCACCATCATACTCCTCCAAGGATAGAAATTTGCTCCAATCACCAATCATATGGTGAGAACAGCCACTGTCAATGATCCACTCATTGGAATTATCAAATCAGGAGAGAAGAGCCTTCTTGTCTGACACATCTTCCTTGACAGCAACAAACACAATATCTTCATTTTCTTCATCCTCTAATTCTTCATCTGTGACACCTTCATCAACTGCCATAAAACAGTTTCTCCAGTTTCCTCCTTTGAATTTCTTGAACCTTTCTGGTTGGTCCTTATTGTTGCCATTAGGACAGTTTACAGCAATATGTCCTATCCGGTTGCAAGAAAAGCATTTCAAAGGTAGCTTACCTTTGTATTTGTCGGTTCCTTTAGGAAGTTTCCTGGCAAGGAGAGCTTCAAATGCCATCTAAATCTCCTCATCATCCATTTCTCTGCTCTGTCTTGGTTCACCACTAGTGCTAGCTTCTTCTCCTTTTCTGGATGGTATAGCAGAAGCTTTAAAAGCTGATTCAATCTTTTGAACACTACCATCAAAACTATTTAGCTCATAGGTTGTCAACTTTTCTATGATGGAGTGTAAGGATACCTTAGTCTTTTCTATTGATCTGAGCTCCTGAATAGCAACAACCCTTATTGCATAGACTGGCAATAGAGATCTCAGGACTTTGCTTACCACAGTGGC
This sequence comes from Cryptomeria japonica, assembly GCF_030272615.1. Taxonomy (NCBI): domain Eukaryota; kingdom Viridiplantae; phylum Streptophyta; class Pinopsida; order Cupressales; family Cupressaceae; genus Cryptomeria; species Cryptomeria japonica. The sequence goes on along the minus strand of NC_081415.1, from coordinate 679,106,280 downwards.
ATCTTCTATTTTACCACTTGCACTCTTGATATCTCCAACAATGGTTTTGATCCTTACTCCATATTGTTGAATGGTCTCACCTTGAACCATCCGCATATCTTCAAACTTCCCTCTAAGGCTTTCTTCCTTAGCCTATTTTACATGCTTATCACCGCCATAGATATTTTCAAGTGTATCCCATACCTCTTTGGGATTTACCTTATCCTGAACATCAATAAACTCAATGTCAGTTAAACTACTAATTAGGGCTTCCATGACTTGCCCATTCTCCTGCATCTCTCTCTTTTGGTCATCGGTAAGGGTATCGGTAGGAGTAGCATAGACAGTCTCAACATAGCTCTAGTGTTGAGCACCCATGCTTCTGATGAATATCTTCATTCTGTCTTTCCATATACTAAAATTTTCTCTGTTAAACTTTGGACCTTCCCTCTTCATCATTAGACTGGGATCTTTACCTCAAGCAGTTAAGCTTATAGCACAGAGGACCTGGAGAATGCTCTTATACCAATTGATAGCTTAATGATGAGCAAATAGTACCAAACCGGTACTGAGAGGGGTGGTGAATCAGTACAGACAAAAATTTAGTCCAAAACCGGTTTGACAACAGACACTTCAACCGACTGGCAGACAGTGACACCGGTTTGAAACAAAATGCAACTGGTAAAGCTAAGAATGTCTGAGACAAGCATTAACCAGTTACTCACTTAGCTTTTCACTCAACTCGAGACTACACTACCATTTCACCCTTATTCATAAATAGGTAATCTATCATCGGATCATAATAATAGCTAGTTCAACATGTTTTATTGATAGGCATAAAACACAAAACCATCATATGCTTGACAGACAATAGCAAAGCATCACAAGATAAAAGCATCACACATGACACACATATTTTTCATGTGGAAACCCAACTGGGAAAAACCACGATCGGGATGAATACCCACAAGCTATTTTTGAACTCTTTAGAAGTCTGCTCTATTAGGGGCCTTGTCCGGTTAGAGACATTACAAAAGGTTCTCCTAGGAACCAATCCTGTTAGAGATCACCCGGTTAAGGGATGGCTACAATACCTGGTTAAGGGTTAAACCCTGTTAAAGATTACCTTGTTAGAGGATTTCAAGAACTCAATAGCTAAAGGATTCCAAACTCAGTAGCTTAGAGTTACCCTATAAAGGATTTACAGCAAGTCGGTTAAGGCTACCCTGTTAAGGGATTTTCCAACTGTTGAGGTGGTTAGAGATCAACAGGTATTACAATGATCTAGCAATAGCACTCAATGCCAATGCAGATCCACTTAAGCTCCTCTTCACCTTCTGCACTTACACTCTATAGGTATCACTTCTCTCCTTTTGGTCTGGCAAGAATCACGTATCCCTTCTCTTGGATACACACACACAACTTTTTCCAACAACCTCAGAAAGAGACACAACATCGACCTTATAGGAAAATAGATAGGTCAGTAGCATAAACCCTAAACCCTAAACCTATTAGGTTAAGGAATTCAAACAGTTCAATCCTAACCGTTGACTGCATTAAATGCATCAGATCTTGATCCAAACTCAAGACATTCTCCATTGTCCATTTCCACCGATTTTATGGCGGCTGATAACCCATCACATGTTATCATCATTTTACAGACTTCGCACATTCCTGAGGTAGATCGGAACAATCTCCCTCATGCAAGATCCTTTACGCACATAGGCTTGCGTGGCAACATGATCTGTTCTTCTTTACAATGCTAACTCATCACACAATATCATCGGTTGAGCCACACAAGATTGAAGCACATTAACTGGAAACCCTAAAGTTGAGACTACCAACTGGTAGTCATACAATACTTCCATATGCTGGTTCCCATAACTATATGTTGGTTCATCATGAACAAGCACACCGCTTCACTTTGGCACAAATACCGGTTCACAGTGTTATACCGGTTCTCCCATATGCTGGTTCACACCTCTTCATCATATTGACATCAATGACAACATACAATGTCAGTATGTCCTCATACCAATTCACATTCATTATGTCCTCATACTGGTTCATATAATGCCAACACTCATAGGATAAAAGGATTTTGTCATTTTATTATGTGAGAATTTTCATACGATGTTTTATTCTGTTGGGATAAAACAAGTTTCATTCTTTAGGTTTTCCATCCAATTTTGATTACACTGATGCTAACCCTAAATTGTCTTTTGTCTGCCTAATATTTTCACAACCTAACCAGTTTCTTGCAGAACGCTTGTCAAAGAATTTACCAATCAAACATACACCTGTCGAAGAATAAAAAAGCATAGCTACTGATGCATTGTTTTTGCAGTTTGCCTAAGAGAATCAATCAAACATCGTGTATTCCTTAAAATTCATTGTTTAGGCACCTAACTTGCTATCTGGTTAAAGAACAAATCTGTATTTTGTGTTTTAAGAGAATTCTGAGAGGTAGGAGAGTATGCTCTTGTCTATATAGACAATCAGAAATCTCGACCCTTGAGGAATTTTCTTTAAGTTTGAGATTTTCATATCTTTAGCGAGTCTGCCCTCCCGATGAGCTAATAACTCTATAGCCATTACGGTCGATAAGAGGGGAACGACCCAAGTGGGAATGGCTAAATGCCAAGTACTCCAACCCACTATAAAACAAACATGATTTGATGAAAATCAAGTCAACGGTAGTGCTCGGGAATAGCTCTCCTTTGTACCTTCGGGTATATTAAACCTTGGTTTTCAAGGCTGGGAGACCTCTTAATTGAGTTTATACCTCGATGCACTGAACAGACCCCTTACTAGTTCCAATTCAAATTAGAAACTACCTGGTTCACCTCCAAAAGGTTGATAATCTTTGTGCAAGAGAGATAGTAACTCTCCCAAGACACTTGCCATATCGTGCCCCCATTAGCATTTGGAGTCGGCTAATAGAGCGTTGAGAATCCATTACGTGAGACTCAGCAGTCATATTCTGATTAGCTATTGGGTGTGTACCTAAGTCAGCAAGCAAAGGTTTTCTTCTCTAAGATAAATTCCATATGGTTTGCATGTTGTGATTGAATTTATTATTCGTATTGCATGTTTTCTATGTTTTCATCCCTGAAACTGAAACTGGAATACCAAAAATGGAGAAATTAATACCAAATAACTTAGTGATAAAATCTGTTAGTGTCAAAAACTAGTCTTCGTGAGTCAGTGAAAACTTAGCCCACCTCAAAAATGATCATACTTAGTCATTGAAAACTCAACATTTAATCTTTGTCCAGACACAGTCGTACGAGCCTTCTATTTTATCGTTTTACTTCATATTCTGTGTCGTACGATATTCCATCAGTCCTAACAGTCTGTCGTTTGAGCCTAATTTTTGTGTCGTACAACACTTGTTTATCTATCATCCTATCTAGGGAACTGTCATTTTGTCCTGCATTATGTGTCGTACAATAACTCATTGCATTGAACAGTTTGTCATTTCAGACATACCCATTTGTTGTGCGGTATTAGGCAGCAACTCGTATGAAACACTACTATCATTTTCCTAAAACTATTACACTGTCATTTGGTCCTATAAAACTTGTCCTATGAATATCTGATTTCGTCAGTCCAGAATAGGAAAACTTGCCTAAAATAGTCTACAACGAGCCTAAAATAGTCTACAACGAGCCTAAAATAGTCTACAACGAGCCTAAAACTAGTTATCATCCTCCTGAGCATAAAAAACCTTGATAGTGTACTCAAGTCGTTGCATTGCAAGATTTTGTCGATCATCTCTCAACTAGTTCAAACAACATCTTATCAAACCTAAGTTAACTTAGATAATTTCTTACACAGGATAGATCATTCTTGAAACCAGACCAGATCCTAGTTACTTCACTCAATCACTAAGTTAAATGAACAACTAGCTACAATTTGATCTTGACTTCGGCAACACATATATCTCTCGGTCCTGTCAGTTGTAATGCCCATTCAAAAAAGAAGTTCTCGTAACAAAACAGACAAAGGAAAAGAAACACACTTTTCATCAAATGACAATCCATTCTTTGTAGAAAACCTCATCTCAAATAAACCATCATCATCACAAATACCAGTTTACAATCTACCAATCTTTGGTCAGCCCCTATCTCCCACCATGTTTGGAGAAAGGCAGGAAAGACAAATTGTTAAACACAAAACCTGTGACAACATCAGTATCCATGATACCAATAGTGATTCCTCATCAAGTGAATTTGAAGCCTCTGAACCTCCATAAAAAGATATTCATAAATGTCAAAAGGATAAAGACTTCCAAAAAATGATGAAGGTTATCATGGCTAGAGAAAAAGAAGACTATTTCCTAGAACTAGCAAAACAAGGCGCTAAGCTTCCTACTGGTTATGATGTGGAGACCCTCATCACTAAAGAGGAAGAGACACCATTGGGAATGCTAAACAAACAATTACAAGTGTTGCGCACTAAGATCACAGAACTGAAAACAAAGACAAATCACCAAAACAATATTCTCTGGACACAATATGCCCATTCCCATTTGACAAAAACCTCTACATGCCTCCATTCCCCTCAAATGTAGAAATGCCTAAGTTTGACAAATATGACAAGAATACAAATCCCCAGGATCATATCAAAGAGTTTTGTGCTTTATGTATGGAGTTCATGCACGACCAAACGTATCTCATGAGCCTTTTTCCAAGAAGTTTAGGGGGGCAAGCTATGGAATGGTTCTCAAGTCTACTTGTAAGAATAAAACTTTTAAATAATTAATTCAACTATTTCTACAACAATACTCCTATAACATTCGTCACCCAGTCACTATGATAGATCTTTTCAATACCAAACAAAAAACAAGAGAACCTTTCCTCACTTTTCTCCAACGATGGAGAAAGATGTTCTCTAGATATTCACGAACAATTCTGGATTTTGAGAAAATGGATATCTTTGTTAACAACTTAATTCCTGAATTGAAATCTAGTGTCCATATGCAAGTACATCCTTCATTCAACAAAATGGTAGATAATGCCCTCATAATGGAAGATGTGCTTATAAAAAAGGAGATATATCACTTTGGAAAGAAACATCGCAAAGTTCTAGCTCTAAAGAAAAGAACAAATACTGGAAGTATGACAAAGATAACAACATAAATGTTGTTAATGATGGAGTGGTATACAATGTTAAGGTAAAAACAAAATACACCATATTTAACTTGGCTAGTGGCACACAAGCACTCAAGGCAGCTGAAACTCCAACAGAAAATCCTCCGAAGAAAGCAAGAGAATGGTTTAAAGAGAAACCTTGGCTTTCAAAGCCTAAGTGTGAGTTTACTCCTCTAGATGAATCATATGAATCGGCTTTTAAAACTTTATTTGAAAATGATCTAATAACATTACCAGACAATTCTAGACCATATGATCTAGAAATTAAACCCAAATGGTGGAGAAAAAATGAATACTGTGACTACCATCGGAACAAAGGACATAACACAAACAACTGCATGAACTCTGACATGAAATTTAAGATCTCATCGACATTGGCAAGATCATTGTAGTAAATCATGTGACTAATGTTGATCATAAGGCCTTTAAAGATCTCTTACCGACTTATGAGCAAGGAGATTCCTCAAAATCCAAGGGAGGTGCTAGAGTCAATTATACCTACACTAACAATGACAATGTGATCAACATGATTGAATCTTCCCAACCTAAATATTGCAATGTGATCATAATCAAAGATAAACAAAATCAAGCACAAACTGCTAATGTTGTGACCCGCGCTCAAAAAAAGGTTACTCTCCAAGGAGCTAGCTCTTCAAATTTCGCTCAAACAACATCAAACCTACCAACTCCTTCAAATAGACAAACAGACACAATCATGGCCAAATCAAAACAGTTGGCTTCATCATCCTCTCCTAGTTATAGCATTGTCAAACAATTGAAAAGAACTAATGCTCAAATCTCCATTTTGGAACTGCTTAAGATCTCTTCTGCTCATAAAGAGATCCTGGACAAGGCTTTGCTCACCACTAGTGTCCCTAAAGATTTAGACGTAGATCGGTTTCAATCTATGGTGGGTCACCTGACTTCACCTCATTACCTCACTTTCTCTAAAGAACATGATAACTCACTGAGTCACCCACATAACTAACCATTACACATCAAAGCTATGATCCATAAACACTGAGTTAAACATGTTTTGATATATGGAGTCATTGGGTTGAATATTTGTACTTACAATCTACTGACACAACTGGGATTTTCTGAAAATGTTATTGATCCAACAAAGAAAATAACAATCAAATCTTATGATGAAGAAGAAATAACCTCTAAAGGTTTGGTACTATTACCAATCAGGGTAGGACCTATGGAAAGAGATGTCATCTTTTAGGTCCTTGACCTTCCTCTTTCATACAACATCTTACTAGCCAGGCCATGGATTCATGAAATGAAAGCAGTACCATCTACGTATCATCAGTGCTTGAAATTTCCTTATAATGGAGTTAAAGTCAATATTGCTACTGATACAAGCTATACCTGCAATGCATTAACATAGAGTGTTGAGGCTTTTGTTCCTCATAATAGAGAAGCCTCTATAGCTGAAAGTTCAGAATCTTTGCTGAAAGATTTAGAGAAGAAATTGAAAATCACACACCGACATGGATGGCTACAAGATAGAGCTTGTACTCTCACTAATGTATCTTCCTCCATCACCAAGACGGTCAGGAAAACCATCAAAGGTTATGAAGCCACAAATTTCAACTCCAAAAGTCATTTATGATGGTCTCTTTATACAGTCCTCTACTTCCCTTGTAGATTAAATAGAAGAGGATGTTGCTCTCAAATGGCTTTTCAAAGAAGATAGCGCAAACAAAGAAATACGACATTGTGAGGTTTCCCCGACACAATTTGGTCCAGGCTATAAGATGCTTCAATGCATGGGATATTCAGGTACTAGTCCTCTAGGCAAGCATCAGGAAGGTATTGTTGAACCTATTCAGTTATAAACTAAGTTTGCAAATAATAAAGTTGGACTAGGATACGATCCAAGAAAGTCATCAAATCAGAAACTTACTCCTCACCATCAACCTAAGTGGAGGAAAAAAGTACCACCTTCAACACCACAGGAAGAGTGTGATGATGAACAAGAAGAATTTCCAACCCAGAGAGAGGAAGCATATAGTAATCAAGTTCTGATCATATCAGCTATAACACTACATGAAGTAGAAATCCCAGAGGATATAAGAGAAGAAGTATACAGAATCAGAGAATTTTTTGCACCACTTAACATTTCGGTCACATATACTGGCAGACAACAAGTAGAGGATTCAGAATTGATTCAAATGAGTATGAATGGGGTCCAGACCATCTCTCGAATACATCTACTATAGGAACCCTTGAAGAATCCATTGATATCACATATGATGGACAAGAACTGATACGCTTAAAAATGTAAAAATAAATAGAAGAAATCAAACTAAAAAGACAAGAAGGCTATGAACAACAACTGGAGGAAGAAAGGAAACGAGAAATTTCTTCATCTACTAACTCTCCCTCTAAGGAGATAAGACAAATCAGGTATGGAACTACAAAAGAAGAATTAGAAGCTATAGAAGCAAGACCTGTCATCAGTCCAGAGGAAGTTGAATGGAACAAACAACAGGGATTAACAGAACCATCAAGGTTATGTTCACAAGTGTGTCAAATACAAGTGATCAATGAACCAAATCATGACGTAACTTGCAGCATCAAAGATGTAGGTATTGATACTATATATATTATTACTAGACCACTTGAAGACGAGTTAGAAACTTCATCTTATGACTCTGATAACTCAGATACAAGATCTATTTATAACAACTATTCAACAACACATTATGACTACTCTGTCATGAATTTTGAGATGCTATCTATTGACCCTGTTACTGTCACACCAGGGTATGTAGTCTAGTCTAAAGTAGGGGATGATGCTAGGAGTAGGTTGGTTGGATTAGGTCCAATAAATACTAACATGAATTTCAATAATCATGTTGTAACTCTTCCTAGTCTCGAGACACCTAAGAAAGGTAGTCTTTTGTAACTCGACTGGTCAATCCGAAGTTATGATGATAGTAACATGAACTCCCTTGAACCTGTTCAAAATTTATCTTTGATACATCCTGAACTAATTAACTGTACCCTTTATAACCAACCTTTGAATATACCTACCTTCGCCAATGACTACACACTATCTTGCTATCTTAATGCAGTGGAACCAATCAACTCTTCCACCAATGAGCAAAGCGAGAAAATGACTAAAATAGACATCAAGTATCTCAATCATAAAAATCAAAAAAAGAAAAATAAGAGATCTAATGGCTAAAACCACATTGTCGTGGCGTTAGAATCAAAAGTAGTAAAAATAAAGGACGTACCTAAGGGTGAAAACCTCTTTGAGGCACCTAAAGGTGAGATACTTGATATGCTGCCAAGTCACTTCCAAGAAAGGTCTTCAATATTGATTGAACCAACTCAACTAGTCAATATTGGAAGTCAAGAAACACCACATATCATTCATCTAGCTCAATCGCTATCAGCAGAAGAGTTAAAAGATTTCAGCAACCTCTTTTCAGAAAAGAAGATCAACTTTGCATGGACATACTCTGATATGCCAGGACTAGATCTTGATCTCATCATGCATCATCTCTCTATTACAATAGGAGTTAAACCAGTCAAGAAAAAACTTCATAAGATGCATCCTTGTGTGGCACTGCTAGTCAAGGTTGAGCTAGAAAAATTGCTAAAAGTTGGATTTATCATAGCTATAGACTATGCATAATGGATATCAAACATAGTACCTGTATCAAAGGTAGAAAAATCTATTAGAGTTTGCACAGACTTTAGGGATCTCAACAAAGCATGTCTGAAAGATGATTTTCCATTGCCCAACATTGATATGATAGTAGATATGACCATTGGATATGAGATGTATTCATTAATGGATGGATTCTCTGGTTACAATCAGATCAAGACAACCCCTAAGGATCAAGAAAAGACAGCCTTCACATGTGCATGGGAAGCCTTCTACTAGAATGTTATGCCGTTTGGGCTAAAGAATGCAGGAGCAACTTACCAAAGAGCTATAACCACTATCTTCCATGATATGATGCATAAAAACATGGAAGATTATGTTGATGGCACGCTAGTAAAAACCATGAAGAGATCTACGCATATTCAAGAACTAGGCCTCATACTGGATAGAATGGAAAGATTCAAGCTTCGGTTAAATCCTAAAAAATGTACATTTGGAGTAACATCAGGAAAATTGCTTGGTTACATAATTTCAAAGAAAGGAATTGAGGTTGATCCTGAAAAGGTCCAAGCTATAATGGAAATGCCTTCACCCAAGAATACCAGTCAAATGAGAAGTTTACAAGGATGAATTCAATCAATAAGGTGCTTTATATCTCAGCTAGCAGACAAAGCTCAACCCTTCACAAAGGTATTAAGGAAAGGAGTTCAATACAACTAGGATAAAGATTGTGAACAACATCTAAAACAAATCAAATATTATCTTTCTAATCCACCCATATTGATGCCACCAATTCAAGGTAAGCCATTGACTCTATACATATCAAATACACATACTTTACTAGGGGCACTCCTAGCACAACAGGATGAAAATAAAAAAGAGAGAGCCATATATTATATCAGTAGAACATTGGTGTCTTATGAAATGAACTACACTATAATAGAAAAAGCATGCTTGGCATTAGTCTTTGCATCACAGAAATTAAGACACTACATGTTGGCACATTCCATCAAGCTAGTAGCTAAGATTGATTCGCTCAAGTATCTTCTCAACAAAGTAACACTCACCAGAAGATTGGCAAAATGGGTCATGGTTCTTACAGAGTTTGATATTGAATATGTGGAATGTAAATTCATCAAAGAACAGGTAATTGTAGACCAACTTGTTGATGCTCCACTTGAAGACAGTTAACCTCTATATATGGAATTTCCAGATGAATCAATCATGCACCTTACTCAACAATCATGGAAGATGTTCTTTGATGGGTCTTTCACTCAACATGGTTCTGGTGCCGGAATTGTTTTTATCACTCCTCAAAAATATTCAATTCTGAAAGCTTACAAGATACTCTTCCCTTGCATAAACAACATTACTAAAAACAATCACTAAACAGTTTGAGCTATGCATGAAATTTTTTTTGTGTGTTGTCTTTTATATTGGTTTTCAATTATTATCCCTCTGAGTAACTCGAGGAATTCTATCTTGACTAAGAGGAGAAAGGATTGGGGGCATAATATTTTCTTTGTTTTCTGCTTGTAGGAATGATTCTGATGATCTGGAAATGTCTAATTAGTTGGGTGTCTGTGATAAGAGCCTTCACATCAAAGTGAAATCACCACACATACCTCGACTCCACTTATTTGAATGCTATAGGGAGGTTCCCATCATTTCTTTATCTGTTTTGAGGAAATTCCTTTATCATGCAATTTAGGTCCCTGCGAAATCTATCCAAGGATATGAATGAAAAAGGGTCATTGCGGATGAGATAATTAATATTGCACATGAAAAGCAAGGAACTCTAATCTGCATGCTATGGTTGTAAAATGCTCAGTGACAAAACTTAAGCATTTCAAATCCAGTGACTAGGTTTAGGTTGCATTTCATTCTGCATTTTGTGAATTTAGAGTGATTTCGGTATGATAACAATGATCTCTTTATCTTCTAAATGAGAGTTTGAAGCTTCATCATTTCTTAGCTAAGTGGTCTCTTCTTCATCGTTTCTCTGATCAAGTACTTATGTATTGAGATCTTTAGCTTCATACATAAGCCTTTTATACAAATTCATATATGCATTTGCATTCAGCTTATTGCATTGAAAAATGAGACAAATTTGCATTACTAGTTACTCATTCTCCTCATTACTCATTTTCATTCATTTTATTTGCATATGAAAAGAAACAAAAACAAACATCCATATTCATCTAAATTACATACTGTTGGCAGTGGGCCAGCATCCCTCATGGGGATTCATGACATGGTTTAACAACCTCCTGTGGATTCTATAAGTCTAGTGGTTGTATCGGGCATTGACAAGTTGATCTTTTGGTGCAATGGCAACCCTATATTTTAACAAATGGTATCAGAGCTTAGTCACAGGGTCGAATCATGCAGGCCGCGGCGAGTGATGCTAGGAGGGGGATTGTTGGCAGTGGGCCAGAATCCCTCGTGGGAATTTGTGACATGGTTTAATAGCCTCCTATGGATTCTATAAGTATAGTGGTTGTATCAGTCATTGACAGGTCGATATTTTGGTGCAACGATAACCCTAGCTTGTAACACATACATCCATACTAAATGGATATGCATACATATAGAATAAAGCATATAGACAAGAATCTCATAAATCGATTCACATAAGTACAATGAAGTCAAATCAAGATCTCGTATATATAAAATGATAAAGTCTCAGGGTACAAAATAATGTCAACTGACATATACAAACTCCCATTAGAGCAAGAATCGTAAGGGCTACAAAAAATTGGATGTGTACAAAAAAATCTTAGAGCTACAAAAAGATCTAGCTCTCTACCTCTCCCTCATCGCCAGGTGGTGGAGGAGGTGGAGCCTGCTGACCCAGATCCTACCTAGGTGCCTGAGCTCCCTCCGATCGAGCCATATACTACAAATACGGTACAACCTCCTATGCTACTAGAACTGCTACGCTATAAGCCACAACATAATAGGTTGCCCGACTCATCTAATGAAGAACCTCTTGCCACAAACCATCATGCTCTACCCTCATCTCTGCTAGCTATCGATCTCACTCCGCTTGCTGAGTCTGTGCCACTGTCAGCTATGACTGTAAACCCACTATGCATTCTCTCATCGACCGCGTTTCGTCGACCCCCTGATCCCTCGTAGGATTTCCACCTCCATCACCTCCATCTCTGCCTCTGGCTCCCCCTGCTCCTCTCTCCTCTGCCTGACCTATCTCAGAGCTACTCTCTCCTCGTCTCCTCCATCCTCTGGAACCCTCGCTCTGCTCAGCCTCACTCCAACCATCCCTAGGGATCCGCCCTCTCCTCTTTGCTACCTACCACCAGCTGGTACCCTGTTGTTGCTAGCACTAGGATCACCACCTGCCCACCTTAGAGCCTCATCTCTTTGTCCCTGCCTCTATCCATGTCTATGTCCCTATATGGGGGTATCATCCTCAACCTCCTCTAGGTGAGGTGCATGCTCAGCCGAATCTGTGAATCTCGAGAATGGATGCTGCTGGAACTAGTCCCTATACTAGGGCAATACCCTTGCATCTATAATATCATCTAGATAATCCCATCTCAACCATTGTAACCCAATCAACTCCTGCATGCTCAAGACGTATGATAGCCTAAGTCCCCATCTATGCCTCTCCTCATCTGCATAATGTGCGTATGCAGTAAACTCTTGCAAGATCCCCTAAGGTCTATCGTACTGCCTCATCACTCGAGTAACAATAAACCACTCGAACACTGTTTGTGATCTACCTATGAGAGGTTGTGTCATGAAGAAGTATCTACAAACAAGTCTCCAATCATCCCAAGGCTCCAGACCCCTGTACGGTCTCCATGTGATAGCTATCAGATCATCCAACTATCATCTCCAATAATTGGTCTTGCTCAAATAGGGCTGCATCACATATCCAGCATATCTATAAACAATGGGCTACTGTGGATCTTTGGCCTCATCAACAATCGACATGCATACTGGGAGATGCTCCCAGGCCCATACTTGCAAAATCAAAACTCTGGCAGCCATGCTCTTCCCCTCCAAGTAGACGATCTCATGCATCTCATGATACATGTGGGCCAATATGCAAGAACCCCATCCTAACCTCTGGGGGTTCTCCACAAGTCTCTCTAACATCCTGCCCCATCCGCATAAAAACCCATGTTGTCCCCTGTCTGGCATAAGAAAGTAGCCAATCAAACTTGCCAAGATGCAAGCCAGTGGAAAGTCCTCACTGCATCTGGTCATCATCTCATCCCAACTGATCAACCATGTCAGAATGTCTGCATCATGAAATACCTACCTCGAGGCTAGAAGGCCAAGACATTGTGTTGAATCATAATCTACCTTATCCCCAACAAAAGGGATATGGAGAATACTGTATACATCCTCGGGAGTGATGGTCATCTCTCCAACTGGCAAATGAAATGTATTATTCTCTAAATGGAACCTCTCCACTAATGCAGCTAGCATATCGTAATTTACACAGATATCAGACAACCCAAGAAGATGAGTTAATCCGCACACATCAATATGCGCCAGTCTATATCTGATAACTGTCGAACTAATGCCATCGTAGGTGGATATACACATCTAAATAATACATGGGGAAAATGAACCTACAAAAATCAAACAAAAGATCATCTGGAAATATTCCAAAGTAGTCGATAACGGAAGAAAAACATCATGCAAATCCAACTACATCAACCGCAAAATCAAAATTTCAAGTTTACACCTTCAAAAATGCTCACTGTTTTCCAAACAATAAAAAATCACAGAGGCAGCAACTCGTACAAGTCAGGAAGTGGCCTAATACGACAAAACAAGTTGATACAACACAAGACTAGCCCCCAAACGACAAAATGGGCTCTTTTGAATGTTGTTGTATGATAGAAGGGTAGGTCTCATACGATAAAACTAGTAGACTTAAACGACAAAACAAAATTGATTAGTTTGTCGTACGAGACAGGATCCTGTCTTGCATGACAAAATGAAAACGACCAACATTTACATGCCAAAACATGAAAAATTCAACAAAAAAATTCAATTTTGAAATGAATAATAGGTGTAAGATAGATCACTTACTGCTGGCTCATAGTTTAGAGGTCGATTATGTCATCTTTGGTGCTTGAATCGATGCACATTAGTGTGAACCACCATTTTTCTTCACATAAGGATTTTCAAATTTTCACACTTGGAGGGTTAAAATGAATTGAAAATGACACTTTTACCCCATATATAGTCAAAAACCTAATTTTTCAACTTGCTTCGATGGACACGAAAATTGTGCCCTTAGCTAATTTGCTCATCCTTATTCCATTTTCTATATGCAAACACATTGAGATAAAGTACCATTATGCATTGTATACTTGGGATCTTGCACATCTTGTGCCTTATTATACATGCACTACATTATAAAGTGCTACGGGGGTTTATGTTTACCTTTGTTTGCCATCTACCTTTATCACGTGAGTGTTCCTTCAACAACATTAGCCTCATGATGTGTGTCAAGTGAGTGTTCCTTGTGTAATACCCTAAAAATGGTCATCTAAACCATAGGCCCCCTAATCTCAACAACATCACCAAGGTCCTAACCAAAGGCAATAAAATTAATCTTGAACACACAATTAATTTCTAAAATCACCAATGTCACATGGCAAATTAATCAACCAATATTAATTAAATATTTATTTAATCAATAGATCATTCCGAGTAAATCTTTTTTAAAACAATTATCCTATTTATTTTATTGAATATCCCAGCATATTTAATTAAATAAATGAATTTGCCATTAAATCATCAAAAAAGGAATTAATTGACAAAAAAAAGAATTAAAAATTGAGAAAAGAAATCAATTGGAAATAATCTTGAAAAACAAATTAATAAATAATAAATAATCTCAAAGAAAGCAATTAAAACAATTAAATATTAAAATAGAATGAAATATAGAATAGATCAGTTTTTTCTGATTTTATCTTAATTTTGGTTCAATTTCCTTTAAAACTGAGACAAGCATCCAATCACATCAATTCACCTGGATTGTGCTTCCTCTTGGAAAATATTGACCGCTCATCATCATTCGATCTCAGCCTTTGGTTTCTTTCTAAATTTTCTATAAATTCGGGCCTTCATCTCTCATTCAAGGATCCTGGAAAATATATTGTTATTATGCTATTTTTCCTCTAGGTTCATTGAGAATTTGCATTGAGATATTGCATATTAGTTGTTTTATATTGCTTAAATCATTTAGCTTAAATATTCATATATTACTTAAATCATGTTAGATTAATCTTGCATATCTAGCTTACATCTTGCATCCATTTAGCTCATATCCATGCTCATATAGATTTAAAAATCCTTTGTTTAGTTGTTGTCTAGTCACAAGATAGCTTAGCAATCCGAGAGCAATCTAAACTTGCATCTACTAGAAGGCAATGGGTCGCTTTGTAATGGTTTATTATTCATTGATTATTGGTTTACTAACCATGTATCTAATGACTTAATTTAAGTGTTGTGTATTTCAGATACAGATACAGGTCCACTTTTTACACACACACCTTCCACGACACTATGTACTTTCTCTACACCTTCGATGTTCTTGGTTCTTCGTCATGCAGTTCTTGTTGGTCATCCTTTTTAGTGTAATTATCCCTCACCCTTGTCTGCATTATGGAGGGTTTCTCCTATTGGTTGTTGGTTCTAATGCTTCCTTGGTTCGTTGGAGTACACTCTTTCATTCCTATTTTTGGAGGCAACCTTCCATCTTCGATTGATCAGATCTTCAGACTTTGGTGTTTTTGCCATCTATATCTTTGAGTTCAGTTGTTTACCCTTCTTTATCATCTGATTTGAGTAGTTTTATTTGAGGGCACTCATGTAGATTACAGTCTTCTCTACCTAATCATCTTCTATTTTAGTGGAGGCTCTTCAAATCGACAGTTATTCTTCGACAGTGTTTGCAGTTTCGTCATGCTTCAGTGATTCTTCTACTCTTCTTTTGTTCCTATCTTTTTGAACATTCTTGTTTGGAGACTTCTTCAGTCCTTCTCTTGTATTCCATCTATTTTTGGAGTAGATTTTTTCCCCAAGTGGTTTTCTCTATTTCTCCACTTTACAAAGATCTTTTGTACTTGGGTACCTCATCAGGCTTTGTTGTTGGGACCCAAATTTGCATTCATCATGTAGTTGCTTTTTTTGCTTCTTGCATTTTGTTTTTTTTTGCTACTCCCTAAGTTCATCTTAAGAGGGGGTATTAGGGTTATCATGTATTAGCTAATTATTATTTATTTAATTATTAGTTTATTATACTCTACGCTTAAGCTAAACTTGGGCATTTAATAATATTGTAGGTATTTAATAATTATTCTAATTATTAAATACACATTAATTCTTTAGGGTTTTCACCTTTAGGGTTTCGAGTATCCTTTAATAAGGATTCTCTCTTTGTAATTTCATAACAATTTTAATTATTTAATTGCATTCTTGTTTCACAATTAATATGACTCCTTTTTTTTATCTTTGAATTCTAGCCTCCATAGTGTTAATGCTACTCTCCTTCTATGACAGGTTTGCATGCAGGTGATCCTTAGGAGATGTAGAATTTATTTTTCCTCAACTCCTATATATACATGCATGTATACATATATATGCATATATAAACATGTATCATGGTTAAAAAAAATATGAGTTCACTTCTTCTAATAAATTAAGTGAGCTCATCGTACATAAAATCTGGATACTCTCTATCTTTTACTATCTCTAATATCCTTTCATGATCTTTGATAGGCAACCTCCACTTTTAGGGGCCACGACCTCTTTTTTGTAAAGTTTCAAATTGTAGTCTTGTTGCTATAACTAAGTGACTATAATGCAAAACTTTTTGGTCGAGCATGTATTCAGTAAATGTAACACCATTGTTATCTATCTTCGTTTGTTGATAATAAATACCTTCAACAATGACTAATCCAGTGGGATATTGTTTCCCATCAACATTTCATTGATTCTGACAATTTACATTTTGGTTTTTTATATTGTAGTAGGTAATATTCAACACCTACATTGTCAGGATCTGCAACCACGACAAAAATATCACCTATACACCACAAATTACAAACAATTAAATTATAAAGTGTATGGTCGAATGTAAAATGAATTTAAATTAAATTTAAATTTAAATTGTACCTGACACAACTAAATCGGAAACACGTTCATAATCTGTTGAATATAGAGGATCATGAATATCTACAATGTCAATATCTTCATAAGGAGGCGTTGCGAATAAATTTTTCATCTCCCATTGTGAAACAAATTCATTTCTAATATTCTGACATTGTTGAATATTTGCATTGTTTTCAATGCAGTCAACACAAAAACATTATTTTTCTTGTATATGGTGAAAATGGATAACAATAACAACAATATTGAAAGGCTAAATGAATTCAACCACAAAACCCTAGCCTAACAATCAACAAAGATCCACCATAACATATGAAGATTACCTAAGACAATGCAAATCACATGAAATCACAAAGATTATACCATCACATGTCCAATAGGGTTTTGATCTCCATTCTTCCTATCTCCATTGATCTTGTTTGATATATTTGCTCTCAGATTTTATGTGCACAAGAGCTCAACAAAGAACGGAATGTGGTTGCAAGTAGGATCGTAGTGTAGTCCAGTGAATGATTAGCCTGAGTAATTAGGGTTGATAATGAAGGAAGCATCTCCTTATATAGAAGACACTATATGAAATGGAGGGATAAGATTGAGAGGTGTAAAAGGAGGTCGGCTATGATTAGAGGGTAGGTAAAAGAAATAATAAAATAATGAGAGGGGTAGGTAGTGTATGAATTAAGAGATGAATGACATGTGTCATGTGTAGAAAAAGCTAATGAATTAATTAAATAAATAAAGATTTATTTAATTAATAGAAGAAGTGGGATAATTTAAATAAATAAATATTTATTTAATTTAGGAAAAGGATAATTTAAAAAAAGAAATGTATTTATTTAAATGAGAAATAAGGCTAGAAGAGGATAAATGAATTAATTAAATAAATAAGGATTTATTTAATTAATAGAAGAATTAAGCTTAGATAATTAAATAAATAAAATATTTATTTAATTAGAGATGACAATTTTAGGTGTCTATATTTTGCCCCTCTTTGAGACAATGTGACTTGTCGCATTGTTTCAAAGAAGATAAGATGAACTGATACAGAGTTGCCCCAAGATGGGAATGATATGCCCCCTCAAGAGATTGGATGAAAAATGTTTGAAAAGATTGCAGACAATCTCTCGATAAAAAAGAAAGGCTAGAATGGATTGACCGGATAAAGTGACGAAGTCACGGGATAATGAAGACTGACTCGGGAAATGAAGGCGAGGGCTAGGGTAGGCTATAAGATAGACCACGGGAGAAAATACATCCTCATTGTCATCCACGCATCCACAAGAGCATATTGCAGAGCGAAAATAGAGTAGGAGCAGTCAGCAGCGATGGCTTTCGTGCATAGATTCGACCGTGTTCGCCGATTCCAAAGGCCAACAGAGGCAAGAGAGCCGGTAAGTACCACCAAACCTCCTTGTACTTTGACGCATTTAATTTTTTCATTAATGCATGTCGAATAGGGCAATAAATGCGCTTAGACTAGGGTCCAAAAAGTGTCAAAAAATGTCTAGGCGCGTCTGCGTTGGTGCCAGGAGCGCCTATGTTCGCTAGGCACGTCTGTGTTTGTGCTAGGCGCGTCTATGTCTGGACCCGCGTCTATGCCAAATGCGACCGCGTCTGTGCTGTTCAGGCGTGTTTGTGCCAAGAAGGCACGTCTGTGATAAATAGGCGTGTCTATGCAGAGCACAGGCATGTCTGTGTCCGGCAGGCGCATCTGTGTCAGACAAGCACGTCTGTGCAGTCCTTAAAAGCGTTTGCGTCATGTAAGCGTGTTTGCGTTTAAAAAGTATGAATTTGCATCTTCTAGGTCAAATCGGCAGTTCTGTGATGAACATACGCTGTCGATTGGATAAGCTGCTGAGAGGATACACTCAAGCAGGTCCTCTAGGAAGACTAGGATAGATCAAGACACTTTGTGATGAACAGTGAGTACCAAGATAGAGTACTTTGTGATGAACAGGGAGTACCCAAAGTATGAGCAGCACTTTGTGATGAACAGGGACTGCAAATGTGAGTAACACTTTGTGATGAACAGGGAGTGTCACACACATAGTACTTTGTGATGAACAGGGAGTACCACTAGGATAAATAGCAACACTTTGTGATGAACAATGAGTGTCACTAGAATAGATAGCAATATGCATTTAGATAAAGAGTAGCATTTTGAGATAAACAGTGAATGCCACTATGACTGACATGATTGATTTGCTTGACTGCAGGAGTATTTGCCTATGCTAGAGTCATGGGAGAGATTCTCGTCGACGCAGAGGTTGCGACCTGAGTTGTCGTTTCAAGATAGAGCTGCCATTGAGGAGATGGGTCTGAGACATATATTGTATGTGCCTGAGTTTCGGGCAAACATGGGTTTGTTGACTGCGCTGGCCGAGAGATGGCACTCTGAGATGTGCACATTCCATTTGCCTATGGGTGAGATGACAGTCACCCTGAAGGATGTTTACAGGATTCTGCGGGTGCCGATCGATGGGGAGCTGATCCCATACGATCGAGATGGTGACAGAGAGGCATTGAGATGGGTGTTTCAGGACCCTAGATTGGAGATGAGGGCAAGACACGTGGCCTGGGATACCATGACAGCCACAGGTTTAGCATTGCCGATGGTGATCGGAGGAGCTATCAGTGGTTTCCTGTGTCCAGACAGGGCGACACGGGGATTGGTTGTGGGCTGGGGAGGAGCACTGGAGACGCTGATGACACAGCATACCAGATATGCCTGGGGACCGTGTGTTTTGGCACACTTGTACTATGAGCTACATCAGTTTGTGTATCACGGATCAGTTGGATTGGGCTGCGGGGTGACACTATTGCAGGTTTGGGCTTATGAGCATCTGCCAGTGATGAGGCCGATACACTTCAGAGGCAGGGGACATGGATGCAGTTTTGTGCACCTGTATGATATGATCACCTCGCAGCCACGGATTGGCAGGTTGGAGCATTGGCGGCGGGTGCTAGATGATATTGATGTGGTCATATGGAGACCATATCTAGGCTGTGAGAAGTGGGAGGATGATGTAGTGGAGCTGCCCTACACCTTCGGAGTAGGTACCTGATTGGGTGGATGCCCTATGTGCTAGAGAGGCAACTGGTGGACACGGTTGGCCGATAGTTTGGCCGGATTCAGAGGATGCCGCGGGGCTCAGGCATGTATGCCCGTACCGTGAGAGATCAAGCACAGTTTGGGCCATTGCTGTCGTACGATCAGGCAGTGACACAGTTGGTGGAGATGCTACCTCTACCCTGGGACATGTGGCCTGAGATTGAGGACGTTGGGATGGATGCAGAGTATACAGCGTATTGGGCAGAGCATCCATTCCCACGGTTGACAGATCCAGGAGAGGCACTGGAGGGAGATGGTGGTGGTGAGGAGGATGATGATGGAGGAGGCGATGGGGGCAGAGGCCAACGAAGGAGGAGGAGAGTAGTTGGAGAGAGGAGGGTTGCACCTCAGAGGGAGGGTGGGGAGGAGAGGCAGGCTCGGGTGGTGAGGGGTCGCAATGGATTGCCCCTATAGGTACCAGTAGCACAGGGTCCCAGGTAGGTACAGAGATAGGGACAGGTACAGGGACAGGTGTCAGTACAGGCACAGGAGCAGGGACGGAGATAGGGACAGGGGTAGGCACCCACAGAGGGGGAGCCACAGGCAGAGGCAGAGGCAGAGGGGGCTGACCCAGAGGAGGATGAGCTGATTGAGCTCAGGGAGATCTGCCAGGGACAGGCAGATGAGATACAGAAGCTAGAGAGGGAGAGAGATCGGCTCAGGGCGAGGCTCAGAGATACTAAGCGAGAGAGAGATCAGGCGATCCAGCGCTATACAGAGGCTGAGACAGCGCTGAGGGTAGGGAGGCAGGCAGCGGAGGACATAGGGGTAGGATATGCATATGTCCTATGGGCCAGAGAGGAGATAGGGTACTGGAGGGACCTCTACTACGGTGCAGTGCCAGCAAATCAGCGGGCGAGGAGCTTCCATAGACCATCGCGTACAGCGACAGCTATGGGAGGGAGTCGGAGGAGGTAGGCATCTAGTGGTGGGGTCATGGGTCCTCCACCACCACCAGATAGAAGAGATAGGCAGGGTGATCTTGGGGCGGGTCCCTCAGGGGCTCAGATTCTATCGAGGCCAGGCGGCTCTGAGGGAGGGAGTTCATCATAGCCATAGAGGGCTCCCATTGTATCAGTGTTGTACCATTCTTTTTGTATTGTAGACACCTACGAGTGATTGTAGCCATATGTATTTTTGACATCATTGTATCATGACACTTATGATTATATATATGAGATGATTCATTTTTTGCGGCAGCTATATGCATGTGTACTTATGTGATGAGATGTTTCATGATGTATGTTTTTATGTGATGCTTATAATATGGATGCAAATATGTATATGATGCAATGCAATATATTGTGTTCTTTTATGTTTTATATGCGTATGCATGATGCAGATGTGAATGTATGAAATGCAAATGAATATGATAATGCAAATGTAAATTATGCTAACAGGTGTTGTGTGCAGGATGAGATGCAGTTGTGATATCTATATGTATGTATGAAATGCTTATATGTGGTAATGCAGGTGCAACTACATGAAATGCAAAAATGTTTTTGGTGTGTCATTATACTTAGTCATGTGCTAGCAGGCTACATGGACTCAAGAAGGATGATGGAAGTCAATCAAGAAAGGGGGATGAAAGATAGAAGATATGAAAGTGAAAGAGCTTCTTGTGCGTTATCATCATTGAGATTTATTATGGCAAGTAGGTTATGACAATCGAGTCATTTGTTCGACTCAGAAAGTCATTGTACCTGTTTGCATGGAGATAAGACAATCACAAACAAGGAATGCCCCAGTTCACACTAGACTCACAGTGTCCTCATATCCTTGGACAAGTCATAGCATTACTAAGAGACAATCCATAGACAGCAAAAGAAAATGGGTGACGATACCCCATCCTCGCCTTTCTAGTCAAAGACATCCTGGAGATAGAATCTCTAGTCAAAGACATCCCAGAAAAGCTAAAAGACATGTCACCAGAAAGATAAAATCAAAAGAAAACCAAGACTCGACACCAACATCCACTGTAGTCCTCAAGTTTAGTGTCTCTTGTCACTTGTTTAAGTCTTATTTGATTGTGGTCACAATGTTTACTTTCACAAAATGGATAGATAGCACAGAACCATATGTTGTCTGAGTATGTTGAAAGATTTGATTTGTTGAGGCCCATTGTTGCTGTTGTCTCTCATCTGAAACTAACTGAATCCATGAAACTGATACTTTATTGTGGAGAAGATGAAACTTTATTGCAGATTGGCGATGCAGATGTTGCTTTATTGCGGATTGTGCGCAAATAGACTGAAGGAAGCTGGAAGAAATTGTACTCCTCGAAACATGTGATGTTCTCAGTTCCACACCCATTACTAGATGTAGGATTTGC
The DNA here is from genome assembly GCF_030272615.1 of Cryptomeria japonica. Lineage (NCBI taxonomy): Eukaryota > Viridiplantae > Streptophyta > Pinopsida > Cupressales > Cupressaceae > Cryptomeria > Cryptomeria japonica. Next base: position 679,083,910 of record NC_081415.1, on the reverse strand, counting down.
CTTAGCCACAGATAGGATCTGATTTATTATGGATGGAAAGGGATGAAAAGGGAGGTTTATTATGAATGGCGAACCAATCTTAGGTAGATCAATAACAAGCCATGATGGGAATGGGTAAGTTTATTATGGATGAATAGGTTGTGAGTGTGTGCAAAGTGAAAGGATGAAAGTGAATCCTGAAGGAGGGAGGAGCAATGTCCCTACACATGGCGCTGGTGACCCAGTTTTCACCATGGTACTTGCCTAGGGCACCACCGAAGTGGTTTTCACCGTTGGACGAAATTATTTCTCTTTACTTTTTTTCGATTTTTCAATGTTTTTTTTTTTTTGTGTGTGTCACAAGGTGCCTGTTTGCCAGGTTTTCACCAAGTAACAATTTTTTTGTTTTATGATTTTTTTGTATTTTTGAATTTTTTTTATTTTTTTGTATTTTTGAATTAGGATATTCCGAAGAGCTATGTGTAGAACCGGCGAAGGTGCATGCTATTGATAGGATCCTCCAAAGGTTCACCTTCTGTAGTTGAGAGCTGATATGCCCCAGATCCATATGCTGTTGTGATGATGTAAGGACCAAGCCAATTTGGTTCGAACTTGCCCTTCTTCTCTCTGTCTTGCTGATTCTTGCGGTTTTCTCTGAGAACCATGTCACCTACCTCAAATGTGCGAGGCTTGACCTTGTGATTGTAGCTACGACTCATTCGTTGTTGGTAAGCCTTGAGATGATTAAAAGCAGTTTGTCTCCGTTCATCCAGCAGTTCTAGTTCTTGTAAGCGAGAGACCCTGTAATCTTCATCAGTGATGATGTTTTGCAAAGAGACCCGTAAAAAGGGTAACTCAACCTCAATAGGCAAGATGGCTTCAGAACCATAGACTAGTGAATAGGGTGTAGCTCCTGTAGGTGTGCGGACACTTGTGCGGTAGGCCCAAAGTGCAGGATTGAGTTGGATATGCCAATTACGGTCAGCGTCATTGACTATCTTCTTGAGGATTTAAAGGATTGTTTTATTAGACGCCTCAGCTTGGCCATTACCTTGGGGGTAATACGGTGTGGAGAAACGATGGGAAATATGGAAGCGGTCAAAGAGTTCACGAACATCCTGATTTTTGAAGGGACGCCCGTTATCAGTAATAATGGAAACAGGAATACCATATCGGCATATGATATAGTTAAGGATGAATGTAGCGATCTGTTTTCCAGTGACTTGTGTGAGAGGCACGGCTTCAATCCATTTTGTGAAATACTCTGTGGCAGTGATAATGAATTTATGACCATTGGAAGAAGGAGGGTGAATCTTGCCTATGAGATCGAGTCCCCACTGACAAAAGGGCCAAGGAGACGCAAGTGGTTGTAGTTCTTGTGCTGGCGCATGTATGAGGTCTCCATGAATTTGACACTGCTTACATTTCTTGACAAACTGATATGAGTCTTTTTCCATATTGGGCCAGTAATATCCAGTCCTAATGAGTTTCTTGGCCAAGGTAGGACCACTAGTATGCGGACCACATATCCCTTCATGCACTTCCCGTAACACAATCTGAGCTTCGTCACTTTCTAAACATCTAAGAAGAGTGCCATCTAGACCTCGTTGGTATAGGATATCAGCTAGAATGACGTATCGAGAAGATTGGCGAATGAAAGTGCGGCGCTGGTTGTTCGATAGATCAGGAGGTAAGATATTGTTGTTAAGGTATGTGAATATGGAACCATATAACTGGGATTCAGGACCAACAATGCATATCATTTCAGTAGGAGTGATCTCATATGAGGGAACCAACAAATTGTCTACCAGGAACTCATAGCAGGTCTCATTCTACGGTAGATCAATTAGTGAAGCAATTGTAGCCATGGCATCTGCAGCGCGATTCTGTTCTCTTGGTATCTGCTCAAAATCTATCTTTATGAAGTGTTGTTTCAAATCATCTACCAGTTGTTTATAAGGCATTAGTTTTTCATCCTTTGTTTGGTAATCATCGGTTGCTTGACGGATGACCAGTTGAGAATCCCCAAAAACACGAAGTTCTTGGATCTTCCATTGAACTGTAATTCTTAATCCAGTTGTTAATGCCTCATATTCCGCTATATTGTTAGTGCAAGGAAATGATAAGCGGTATGACTTTGGTATAGAATCGCCTTGGGGAGTTATAAAGAGAATACCCGCTCCTGCCCCATGCTGTGTGTACAAGCCATTGAAGTATAATTGCCATGGCTTTGCATGTGATATCGTTAGAATGGACTCATCTGGAAATTCTGACTGTAGAGGAACATCATCTATTATGGGAGCATCTGCTAATTGATCTGCAATTGCTTGTCCTTTTATTGCTTTTCTGTCCACATACTCGATGTCAAATTCACTCAGGATCATTACCCACTTGGCCAGCCGCCCAGTAAGTGTAGCTTTGTTGAGAAGATATTTTAGTGGATCAATTCTTGCAATCAACTTAGTTTTGTGAGTGAGCATATAATGTCGTAATTTTTGTGAAGCAAAGACCACAGCGAGACATGCACGCTCGATTGGTGTGTAGTTTAACTCATATCCCACCAATGTGCGACTGATATAGTATACTGCTTTTTCCTTGCCGTCAGCTATTTGTTGTGCTAGGAGTGCCCCCAGTGCTGTTGGAGTAGCTGAGATGTATAATAACAAAGGTTGATCTAGAATTGGTGGCATCAAAACTGGCGGATTCAAAAGATAGTCTTTGAGCGTCTAAAAGGCTTGTTGACAGTTTTTGTCCCATTTGAACTTGATGTTTTTATGTAGCAAGTGCTGGAAAGGATTACACTTATCTGCAAGTTGTGCTATGAATCTTCGTATGGACTGGAGTCTCCCTTGTAAGGATCGGAGTTGACTGATATTCCTCGGTGGCGGCATGTTCAAGATAGCCTTGACTTTTGCTGGATCAGCCTCGATTCCTCTTTTAGACACAATGAATCCTAGGAGCTTCCCGGAGGTTACTCCAAAGACACATTTCTTAGGGTTTAACCTTACCTTGTATTTTTTCAATCGATCAAAGACGACTGAAAGTATGTCCAAATGTGTATCTCTGTCTATTGATTTTCCCAAGAGATCGTCAACATAATCTTCCACTGTTATGTGCATTAGATCATGAAAGATAGTGGTCATCGCTCTTTAATATGTAGCACCTGCATTTTTCAGCCCAAAGGGCATGACATTCCAACAGAAAGTTCCCCATGGACAAGTGAATGATGTTTTATGTTGATCTTCAGGTGCAATCCTGATTTGATTATAACCAGAGAATCCGTCCATTAAAGATAACATTTCCTGACCTGTTGTGAGATCAACGATTAAGTCAATGTTTGGTAATGGGAAGTCATCTTTTGGACAAGCTTTGTTGATGTCTCTGAAATCTGTACACATTCGGATGCTGCGATCTGGTTTACTGACAGGTACTAAATTGGAGATCCATTCGGGATAATCAATTGGGCATATAAATCCGACATCCAATAATTTCTCCAGCTCTGCTTTGACTAGTAATGCCACTTGTGGATGCATTTTCCTTAATTTTTGTTTCACTGGCTTTGCCCCCGGTTTGACTGTCAAATGATGCATTACTAAATCCGGATCTAATCCAGGCATATCAGCGTATGACCATGCAAAGTTGATTTGTCGTTCTTTGAAGAAGCTTATGAACTTTCCCCTTTCGGACTCTGTCAAGGATTGAGCCAGGAATATGTTGTGTGGAATCTCTTCTGTACCAATGTTTGTCTTGATAGTCTCCTCTACCAACATGGATGATTTTTCCTCATATGATGCTGGGAGAATGTCGAGCCTTCCATCTTCGGGTGCCTCAGAGAGGTTTTCGCCCTCAGATACATCCTTTCTTTTTACTTTTTTGGAGTCAGATAGCGCCACAGTGTGGTTTTCGCCATAAGACCCTTGTTTTGTTCTTATTTTCACATTTTTGCGACTGGAAGGTCCGACACCCTCACCAAAATATGCCACGTTGTTGAGTTCTATGATGTATCCTGCTTTGTGGTCCCCAGGGGGAAGATCATCTCGTATGCCAAGATAGTCGATAATAGCTTCGTCATTTTGAAATGTGTCAAATTGTGTTGATCCTTCATAATCCCAGTCAATGAGTTGGGGATGAACAAGGGGAAGGCCTTTAATGTTTTCAGAGTTTGCAGGGCTAAGAGTGAAGATGTGGTTATATTCGGGTATATCGAGGCAATCGTCGAGGTCATCGATGGCACTCTCCTCATCAGTTTCGATAGCAAGCGAATCCAAATTGTCATCACTAGTAGCGTTTTCTAGGACAGGTGTCCTCATCCTATGTGATTTCGACCTAAGACCTTGAAACGAAGACCGTGGAAAATCCCTATGAGTTGTTTCTTGACCAACTCTGAATTTTTTGTAAAATTCCTCTTCTTCTGTGGGTTCATCTGGCTCTCTGAATGTCTCGGTGAGCTCATAGTCACTGGAGGATTTGTCTGAACCCCATTCCCATTCGTTGGAATCTGTGGAATAGTAATCTTCTTGTTGAACTTTGGCAACTTTGCTTTGCGATGCCTCTTCTGTCCTTTTAGTGTGTATTTTGGAAGTCAGAAAACCAAGTCCCTTTGAGCGTTCTCTTCTTACAGTCAATTCAGGTTGTAAGGGCTCCATGACGCCTTCTTTGCGTAACCCAAGAGGGCTTTTTCCATCATACCCGAATTTTTGTAGAATCTTGAAGCCTTTGCCATAGTTCTCACAAGGTATATTGATCTGATCATGTGTGTCCTCTTCAATGTCTTTGTAAAGCATTTTGTATAAATTTTCCTCTTCCAGTTCGCCCCATCTTTGAAAGGTAGTAGGATCCCATTTGAATGCCATGATGGAGATTTGTTTGTTAGGATGTGGCCTTCCATATTCTTTTGGAGAGCTCATGACTTGTCGTAAATACATTGTCTGATTTAGAGTGTATTCTCCCATGCCTTTGTCTTGAAATTTGCCTTTAAGTTCACCTTGTTTTGATGTCGAAGGTTTCAATGACTCAGGGTCAATGTATGCCGAAGAAGGAACAGCTTCACGATTACTGGGAATGATGGTCTCAGTATGTGATCTCAGGTTATTGCAATATATGAATGGATTTGGATCACCGTTGACTATTACCTCGACTCCATTATGAGGAAACTTAATGCATTGATGATATGTCGATGGGACTGCCCTCATTTCATGAATCCAAGGACGTCCTAGCAATATATTATAAGTGAGATCTAAATCCAAGACCTGACAAACCACATCGTTTGTAACTGGCCCAATTCTTAGAGGTAAGGTGATCGTGCCCTTGGATGAGCGTTCTTCATCATCATATGCCTCGATGGTAATTTGATTCTTTGAATTCACAGCTTTATCGGAATATCCCAATTGTTTAATGGTGCTCAATGTACAAATGTTTAGACCAACTCCTCCATCTATCAGGACTCGCTTTATTCGATGCTTGTGTATGAAGGCTTCAATATGTAATGGTGCATTATGTGGCTGACTTATGGAGGCGTCATCGGCTTCTGTGAATGTAAGGGAATGTGGAATGGATAGGTATCCCACCATGGCTTGAAACTGGTACACGTTCAGATTAGTAGGAATGGCAGTGTCTCTCAAGATTTTGTCAAGAATAGCTTTATGAGCGGGGGATATGCGTAAGAGCTCAAGGATGGAGATAAGCGCGGGTGTCCTCCCTAACTGTTCTACAAGGTCATACTCAGGTTTAGTAGATGAAGGAGAGGTGTTTTTAGTGGAGGCACCTGGCAAAGTAATTTTACCTCGACGAGTTGTAACATGACATTCAGAGGCAGGCTCGGAAGAAGATCCAACACCTCTTAGGACAATCTTGGGTCTCTGAGGAGGATTCTCAGGATTTTTGTTCTTGATGGTAATAGTAGAGATATGATTATCCATTGAGATGTGATTGATAGTTGAGTCATAGTTGTAAGGTGCTCTAGTATAGTTGGCCTGATCATCTGTGACTTGGGCTTTTCCTTTGTCATGCTTTGGGAATGGTTCCTTAAACATCTCATGTTCTTGATTAGACGAATGTCCCTCAATCTCAATGTCACCTCTATCAATGATATCTTGCACAATATTCTTCAGTCGATGGCAATTTCCTATCTTATGACCCTTGCTCTTATGAAACTCACAATACTCATCATCATTCCACCAATTTGGTTTGACCTTTGGTTCATATGGAGGAAAATCTGGAACTGTGATCACTTTGTTTGCCACTAGCTTTTTGAAGACTGATTCAAGTGGTTCTCCCAATGGAGTGTACTTCCTTCGTGATCTGGAAGTTGTTTGAGTATTCACTTGATTGTTTGTAGAACTTGATCCTGAAAAGATGAACTTGGGTCTCACTGTATTGGCATCAACAACGCCATCGTTGACTATGTTCTTGTTTTTATTCCAAAATCTTGGCTTGTCTTTTCCTTTAAAGTCATCTTTGTTTTCCTTGAATAGCTTGATGATTCCTTGTTCAATTAGGACCTTTTCTGTTGCTAAGCCTTTTTTGATAACATCCTTGAAGGTGGACAAACAAGCTTTTCTTAGATCATAGCCAATATCCTTGTTAACGTTTTGAGTGAACATTTCTACCATTTGTTTTTGGGGAATTTCACAAGAGCATCTGCTGGCTAGATTTCTCCATCTTTGTAAAAATGACGCAAAAGATTCTCCCTCTTTTTGCTTAGTATTGCACAAAGTAGTGACTGAGATATCTGTTTCTATATTGTAGGAGAAATGCTGAATGAATGCCTCTGCTAAGTCGCCCCATGACTTAATACCGGGAGGTAATTGAGAGAACCATTCCATAGCTTGATCGCCTAAGCTTTGCGGGAATAACCTCATCAAATATGTTTCTTCTGCCGCTACCTCTATGCAAGCTATGAAAAATTGTCGTATGTGTGCCTTGGGGTCTCCTTTTCCTCTATACTTGTCAAATTTTGGTGTCACAAAGTGTGCAGGAAATGGAGGCATTGGGATGCTCTTATCAAATGGATAAGGACATATATCTCTCATAGTGTATGTTGGTTTTGGTGTACTCATGTCCTCCACTTTCTTTTGTAAATCTCTTATTTGTTGCTCCAAATTGCTCTTGGGAGGAGATCTATTTCTTGTAACATACCCCGTGTTTGAAACACCCATTTGAGGAGGAGCTTGTTGCATGTATGGATGATACTGATCGTAGACATGTCCATATGGAGGTCTATATTGCTGTGGCATATATGGAGCACTTGGCATGACTTCATGTTGAGGGACCCCATATCTATTTTGTGCATATATACCATATTCAATAGGCATTTCATTTTCCATTGTGTTGCCCCCAATTTTGACATGAGGTCTCCTTGTGTCAAAATTTTGAGGATGTCTTTGAGTATCTACTTGTTTTGATTGATCCATACCTTGAGCATGTGATTGAGCATATCTGTCCACATAAGGCTTCCATGATGGTCTTCGAAGGTAAGTATCATATGTTTGAGCTTGTGTATGTGGGATTTCTGGTTTTTGAAGTAAAACTGATGGTGACTCTGGCATCATATTCGGTGCTCTATTTCCTCCACTATTTGGTCTCCTTTGATCCATGTTGGATTGAGTTTGTTGTGAGGGTCGACTTTCCATTATTTGAGACATGTCAAAGTCATGAGGTATTTTAGCTCCACTTTCTGCCATCATGTGTAAGAAGTATTGTCTATCCCTCTTCATTATCTCTTCAACCAATCTATTGAAATGAGGATTCATTATGGATTCTTCTATATCTGCTGATTGTATTGAAAAGTTGTCCACATTGTCATTGTGTGTAGCATTTTTGTTTGCAGTGTTTGCGTTTTCCACATTTGGAATGTGTCTATAAACATCCATGTTAGGCAATGTAGTGTGCTCAGGATTGAAAAATAAATCATTGTCATACTCATAAGAACTCATGTTTGTGGATTCTTGAGCTTCTTTAGCTATTCTCCTAGATTTTTGAAGGCGGGTTTCAACCATGAACTAGGTGTTTGACCAAGATGTGAGAGACTAGATGGAAAATGAAAAGAGTATGGAAGACCAAGAGTTGTATGGAGTGTAAATGAATCTTGAGGTGTACTTGCAATGTCCAAAGTGTAAGACCAAGTATGTAAGTAGTAGAGTAGGTGTGACTTCCAAAGAGATGATTGTTTCTCTTGATGAGGTAAGCTGACCTTGACTCTAAGTAAGACCAAATGAGACCCAAAGGTAAGAAACCTTGATGAGGGACCACTTAGCAAAGTGTAGTTGTATGTAGTGTGTTGAAAAAGTATAGTGAGGACAAGCAAGTGACCTTTTTGACCCAAGTTTAGACAAGTATGAATGTAAAATGAGATGTAAAGAAATGATGGACTGTATGAGACCTTAGGACAGGTTGAGTGCTAGATGAAACCTGAAGAAACAACCTAGGAAGCTCAAGTATTCCGAAACTAATTTTTTTTGTTTGCTGGACTGTAAAAATTTTCAATTCTGGACACAGACACCTCTGTATACTTCACAGGCACGATTCCCAGACACAAACGTGTCTCTGTTTGACACAGACGCTTCTAAAAACACAGACGCTATTCTGCCCTTCACAGACGCGCTTAGATGACACAGACACGGTTAAAACAGACACAGACGCATTTCTGTAAATTTCGTGCAATTTTTCCATTCTGTGAAGTTGTTTTTGTTGTGACCAAATCCGACTGTTTGACTGTTTTTCGTGACAAGAGGACACAATGTTGATGACTCAATGTTTGCAAACTGTTTAGACTCCAAAAAGTGTGTTGTTTGATGTAAAGTTGTTTTGCATACACTTGAAGACACAAAAGACATAATGTTTTGTTGTTTGGTCTTGAATGTTTGAGTATTTAGCATAAGACAAGCACAATTCTTATGGCTGGCCAAGACAATAGTTGTTGATCCCACATAGGGTTTTACCCCCGAGGCTACGCTATTCTGTCACAACCCTCCTTTATCACTTTTTTTTGATTTAAATACAAAACTCTACTTATATTCTTTGGATGAATTATTGAATGAATATTGTAAGGGAATAAAAAAATAATAAACCTCATGGAAAATGCATATATATATTTTAATTTGTTATTTAATTTCCCTCACCCAAATTAAGGCACATGTTGTAGGAGGAATAAGAAGCTTCTAGAGGCTTCTCCACCTCCTTGCATGTAACTCCTCCCACTAAGCCTAATTAATTTGCATGGAGGCCAAATTGGGAGAGAATCTCTTTTTTTTCAATTAAAAATTAGGTAGTGGGAATTTGTAATTTCTTTTATAAAATAGGGACAAGTTTCAAAAGAAAAGTTAGCTATTCCATAAGGAATTTCTGCAAGTTGAATTCTCTTTTGTAGTCCACTTTCATTGGCAGCTAAGATTTTTGTTGGGAGGATTTCTCTTCAAATTGGAGGATCAAGGAAGACTCTACACCATCTTCAAGCATCCAGGTTCCTTCAACTTAGTTTATGCATCTCATTTTTATGGTAGATTAGATTTGATTAGATTAATTATGAGTATGAAATTCATTTGTGTTTTGTTGAAGAATTAGTTTTAGATTTTGTAGAAAATGAGAGTAATGGTTTAAATAAGATTCATTGTTAAATTTCTTGATATGAAATTAGTTTTAGATTTTGCAAAGAATGAGATTTATGGCTTAAATGAGATTCATTGTTTGAAATTTTGATAAGGAATTAGTTTTTAGATTTTGTAGAGAATGAGATTTATTGTTAAATAAGATTCATTGTTTAAATTTTTGATAAGAAATTAGTTTCAGATTTTGTAGAGAATGAAATTCATTGTTTAAATTTTTGATAAGAAATTAGTTTCAGATTTTTAGAGAACGAAATTCATTTTTTAAAATTTTGATAAGAAATTTGTTTCAGATTTGTAGAATGAGATTCATTGTTTAAATTCTTAGTTTCTGATTTTGTAGAAAATAAGATTCATTGTTTTAATTCCGATAAGAAATTAGTTTCAGAGTAAATGGAAATTAGATTCATTATCTTCAGTTTATTTTGATAAAAAAATTAGATCTCCCTGTGTGTATAAATAAATCTCCTCTCTCTGTGAATGAATTTTCCCTATGTAAAGAAATGAATAACTCTCTCTGTGAATGAATTTTCCCTGTGTAAAGAAATGAATAACTCTCTCTGTGGATGAATTTTCCCTGTGTAAAGAAATGAATAACTCTCTCTGTGAATGAATTTTCCCTGTGTAAAGAAATGAATAACTCTCTCTGTGAATGAATTTTCCCTGTGTAAAGAAGTGAATTCCTTTCTCTGTGAATGAGTTTTCCCTATGTAGGAAACAAAAGAAATGAAGAAAAGAAATAAACTCTCTTTATCTGTGAACGTATTTCCCTGTAGAAAACAAAGAAATGGAAAAATCCCTCTGGTTACTGCTTCATTTTGTCCCTAAGACAAACCTGCAACATTGTTAATTACCTATTATTACCCTGCTCTGAGTAATCTTCAAATATTTTTAAAAGTTATAATACTCCTATATAAAAATGATAATAATAATACTATAACAAATATATATCTATACATATATATATATATATATATATATATATATATATATATATATATACATATATATATAAATATAAATAAGTAACCAAAAAAGCGAGAAAGCATTTCGAACTTCAAATCTTCCCCCGAGCCCGTAACGCATGGCATTTTCGCTGATTGGACGTCGGCAACAGTGCATGGACGGTTACGTAGTAACCGTCGCAGAGTACGGGGGCCGCGGGTTCCCTCACCTTTGCGGTCCTGCGCATGCAGGGCCGCAGGGGTGATGGGACCCGTGGTCCCCACCCCGCAACCCTCGTTATTATCATAACACAATACAAGCCCTTTTTGCCATTAAGTTTAAAATTTGGTTTTTTCTTTAAGTATTTCGAAATTTGAAGTTGTAATTTGGTTTTTTTTTTTTTTTCAAAAAAAATATAATCTAAGTTAATTTCTATTTAGTCATTTTTTTTAAGTTGATAATAATGACATTAGGAATGATGATTTTTTTTCCTTAGTGTAAATTTAAGGATATTGACTTTCAATTAAAAATGGGATTAATGTGTAGCAAGATTGTAATTAAACTATCCTTAATAAACTTTAAAATCATAGACTATATTCTTCTGAAAAAAATTAAGAATCGTTGGGACACTTGATTGAGACTAACTTACCTTATTACAAGTACTTAGATTTAATCATTATTTTGGATTCATCATAGATTAATTGCTTTCGTTAATGGTTCATAGCATGCGAATTGTTTATAGGATAATTATATCTTTCATGCAATTACTATTATGCAAGTTTCCTTTGTTATGCAAATTACACTTCAAGTAGTTACTTCAATTATTTACGCTTCCATTTTCGCTATTCGTAGTTAGATAACTAAATAAAGGAAGTTGGAAAACCAAAACTAGCAGCGTTCGGTATATATGGTGCCTCTGGGTCACGCTTACGGGTAATGCCATCGTGTTGAACTACTGCACTTAACGCCTAATAAAGCTGCATTAACGACGTCTGTGGCATCGTCCCTATAAATCGTCGGGGAGTAATAAGGGACATTTGGAAGTTAAAAATCTAAGGGGCGGGTAATCCCTCTTGGATCGATAATTTAATAAGATAACTTTTAAATGAATTTCACATCCGTTGAGATAAACCATAGTAAACCCCTCTTAGGGATGGTCAAGTTAAAAGCTCTCGTGGAATTTACCTTCTTATTTATTTTTTTATTCATCTCGAAGGGATATTGGTGATCTGCAATTGGGTGACGCTCATGATAAGTATTAAGTTCTAGTTATTTTGTTTAGGCCACAAGCAATAGGCCATCTTGAGCCTTCGCTTAAGTGCTACCTTCGTGGGTAGCAATCGCAGAGAAACTGTCTGGGACACTGACCCTAGAAAGGGTTGCGTACCCACAAATCAGTTTACATCAAACCATAGATTAGAAAATAGAACTACATACTTTACGCCTTGATCCCGTGCCGAAGCGGGTATGTAGGCAGTCTTGGGACGGAGTTGTCCCTCGTACTCAGGCGTTCGTGGGTGGGGTCTAGGCTTGGTTGAGTAAGAATCCTAATTGAAAGATAAGATAATCAAACTTAATTCAATGCATACTCGGAAGGAATCCCGTATGGATTCGCTTGACTTCCCGAGGCTTTAAGCCAAATTTCGAGGCGGAACTCAAGCTTGTATTATTTTCTTATTACTCCTAAGGACGGCGACCTCGGTGCATTCTTGTTAGAAGAATGTAGTACTTAGTGAGTGGCTCAGGACTCGAATGGTCCCGATGAGTCTAAGTCTCTGGCCAGAGCATCTCCTATCCCGTTTGGATGGATGCCTACCCTGTATGGGTAGATGCCTATCCCGTATTGGATAGATGGAATTTACGTCCCGTATGGACAATTGCCTAACCCATATGGTTAGAAGCTCATCCCGAATGGATGAATGCCCAATCCTATTTGGATGGATGCCCAGAGTATGCAATTGAATAAAACATAATAAAGGGAAAAAAAAAATATACTCAATTTTTTGTTGGATCAATTTTGGTGGGTTATTACATATTCAGAGTGGATACTTAGATGCTTGACCTCACTGGCTCCACTCTCGGCACTCACTTCTCGGGTCAGCCAAGCATCAGTCCCCATGAAAACTCCCCATGGCGAACTTTGTATCTCTACTAAGAACCGTATGTGTGTGGGCCGCTACCAGAGGTCCGACCTCCTGCCCCAACAACTAGAAGGATTTGGGCCTCTAAAACAAAATGGTGCTAGTAAGGGCATCCGCTCGTGTGGCCATACATGCGGCACTTTCAGCTCTGTAAATACAGAAGGCTCCCAGCCGGTAGGGGTTACGCCCTACAAATGATCAAATAAATTTGATCAAACAGGTTTATGGGGAGACATAGTGTCGGTATGAACTAATCAGCACACGTTATCCATAGTTTTCACCATGAATACATTTGATTATAGTGGTTCGGATGAGGTGGGTTTTCCTCGCTACCACTTGGGTCGTTCTCTTCTCACTAGTAGTCCTAATGACCACACGGGAAGACAGGCCCTCTAAAGATTAAACAAAAAGAGCCTATTGCTCAAGACACAAAAGACAATGATTCAATTTTAGTGCACCAATGGAAGTGTTTGCTAATCTATGAAAACAAGGCACACAACAAAATTACAAAAACCCTAGCCAAGGCCCTGCAACAAAATTGTTAGTAGTTTGGGTTGTTTCAAATGATAACCCCTTCCTGCAAGCACACAAGTTAGGTAAATTTTAGAAAAACCCAAAAGACTTTGTGAAAAAGGGCCTTCAACAAAAACATTTTTGCTCCCCAAAGCAAGCTGCACAACTTGATTAGCTAGATCTGCAAGGATTAGTGCAAAAATAAACTAGATCTGAAACCCTAAGCGCGAAATCCGAAAACCCGGATCAAAGAAAAATTGAAAATTTTCAAAATAGTAAACACAGATGCTGCTATACCAGACACAGACGCTTCTGTATGACATAGACACGGTTCTGTGATGCATAGACGCGCTCAGAGAACACAGACGCTTTTTCCAAACGCAGACACGCGTAGAGACTTCTCAGACGCGGTTATAAAACACAGACGCAGCTTCCGGAAACCGGCAAAATAAATTTTGACAAAAACACAGACGCGATTCCTGATCTCGCAGACGCTTCTGAAACTCAAAGATGCGATCCGAATGCTCGCAGACGCGGAAATACCTAAAATGTCGTCGGAAAATGTCCGATCTGCGACTTCAAAAATGCAAAATCTGCAACAAAAATGTTAAATGCAAAGGGACAAGGGTCCCACCGGGCGTGCCAAAATGTGTATGGTGAAAATGGATAACAATAATAACAAGATTGAAAAGCTAAATGAATCCAACCACTAAACCCTAGCCTAACAATCAACAAAGATCCACCATAACATATGAAGATTACCTAAGACAATGCAAATCAAATGAAATCACAAAGATTATACCATTACATGTCCAATAGGGTTTGGATCTCCATTCTTCCTATCTCCATTGATCTTGCTTGATATATATTTGCTCTCAGATTTTTATATGCACAAGAGCTCAACAAAGAACGGAATGTGGTTGCAAGTAGGATCGTAATGTAGTCAAGTCCTCCAAATTGTCGATTAGGCCATTAGTGATTAGGGTGAGTCATTAGGGTTTGACAATGAAGAAAGCATCTCCTTAAATAGAAGACACAATATGAAATGGAGGGTTAAGATTGAGAGGTGTAAAAAGGAGGTTGGCTAGGATTAGAGGGTAGGTAGAAGAAATAATAAAATAATGAAAGAGGTAGGTAGTGTAGGAATTAAGAGATGAATGACATGTGTCATGGGTAGAAAAAGCTAATGAATTAATTAAATAAATAAAGATTTATTTAATTAATAGAAGAAGTAGGATAATTAAATAAATAAGATATTTATTTAATTTAGGAAAATGATAATTTAAATAAATAAATGTATTTATTTAAATGAGAAATAAGGCTAGAAGAGGATAAATGAATTAATTAAATAAATAAGGATTTATTTAATTAATAGAGGAATTAGGCTTAGATAATTAAATAAATAAAATAATTAGACTGGACAACTTTGGGTGTCTACAGTAGTGTGTTGACAAAGTATGATGAGGACAAGCAAGTGACCTTTTGACCCAAGTTTAGACAAGTATGAATGTAAAATGAGATGTGAAGCAATGATGGACTTTGTGAGACCCAAAGACAGGTTGAATGCTAGATGAAACCTTAGAGAGATGACCTAGGAAGCTCAAGATTTCCAAAACTGACTGTGTTTGCTTGCTGGACTGTAACAGTTTTTCAATTCTGGACACAGACGCGATTGTATACTTCACAGACGCAGTTCCCTGACACAGACGCTACTCTGTTTAACACAGACGCGCTTCTAAGATTTTCTTGTGTATGTTTGCTGGACTGTAAAAAAAAATTTGCAATTTTAAACATGGACGCACCTGTATACTACACAGACGCGGTTACCCGACACAGACGTGTTTCTATCCAACACAGACGCTGTTATAAACACAGACGCTATTCTACCCTTCATAGACGCGGTTATATGACTTAGACGCGGTTAAAACAGATACAGACGCGTTTATGTAGAATTTGTGCAATTTTTTCCAATCTGTGAAGTCGTTTTGTTGTGACCAAATCTGATTGTTTGACTATTTTTTGTGACAAGAGGACACAATGTTGATGAGGACTCAATGTTTGCAAGTGTTTAGACTGGCAATGACTCCAAGAAAAGTGTGTTGTTTGATGTAAAATTGTTTTGCATACACTTGAAGACACAAAAGACACAATGTTTTGTTGTTTGGTCTTGAATGTTTGAATGTTTAAAATAAGTCAAGCACAATTCTTATGGCTGGCCAAGACAATAGTTGTTGATCCCACATGGGGTTTTACCCCCGAGGCTACGCTATTCAGAGCGGATACTTAGATGCTTGACCTCACTGGCTCCACCCTCGGCACTCATTTCTCGGGTCAACCAAGCATCAGTCCCCATGAAAACTCCCAATGGCGAACTTTGTATCTCTACTAAGAACCGTATGTGTGTGGGCCGCTACCAGAGGTCTGACCTCCTGCCCCAACAACTAGAAGGATTTGGGCCTCTAAAACAAAATGGTGCTAGTAAGGGCATCCGCTCGTGTGGCCATACATGTGGCACTTTCAGCTCTGTAAATACAGAAGGCTCCCAGCCAGTAGGGGTTACGCCCTACAACTGATCAAATAAATTTGATGAAACGGGTTTATGGGGAGACATAGTGTCGGTATGAACTAATCAGCACACATTATTCACAGTTTTCACCATGAATACATTTATTTATAGTGGTTCGGAAGAAGATGGTTTTTCTTTTGCTACCACTTGGGTCATTCTCTTCTCACTAGTAGTCCTAATGACCACACGGGAAGACAGGCTCTCTAAAGATTAAACAAAAAGAGCCTATTGCTCAAGACACAAAAGACAATGATTCAATTTTAGTGCACCAATTGAAGTGTTTTCTAGTCTATGAAAACAAGGCACACAATAAAAATCCAAAAACTCTTGCCAAGGACCTGCAACAAAGAGTTGTTAGTAGTTTGGGTTGTTTGAAATAATCACCCCTTCTTGCAGACACACAAGTTAGGTAAATTTTAAAACCCAAAAGACTTTGTGAAAATAGGGGCCTTCAACCAAACGATTTTGCTTCCAAGACAAGATGCACCAATTTTGTTAGCTAGATCTGCAAATGTTAGCTCAAAAATAAACCAGATCTGAAACCCTAAATGCAAAATCCGAAAACTGAATCACTAAAATTTCCAAAATTTTGAAACAAGCAATACACAGACGCGATTACCGCATACACAGACGCGACTCCAAAATAGAAACGTGGTTCTGTGAGACACAGACGCAATTAAATATCACAGACGCTCTTTCCCAACACAGACGCGGGTAAAAATGACACAAACGTGCTTATGTAACACAGACGCGCCTCCCTGGAACCTGCAAAATGAAATATTGACAAAACACAGACGCGGATCCAGTTGTCGTAGACGCGCCTGAAAATAAAAAATGCGATCCGAAAGTGCGCAGACGCGAAAATACCAAAAATGTTGCCGAAACTATCCGATCTGCAACTTCAAAAACACAAGACCTACAACAAGGGGTCAAATGCAAAGGGACAAGAGTCCACTGGGCGTGCCAAAATGTATATGGTGAAAATGGATAACAATAACAACAATATTGAAAGGCTAAATGAATTCAACCACAAAACCCTAGCCTAACAATCAACAAAGATCCACCATAACATATGAAGATTACCTAAGACAATGCAAATCACATGAAATCACAAAGATTATACCATCACATGTCCAATAGGGTTTTGATCTCCATTCTTCCTATCTCCATTGATCTTGCTTGATATATTTGCTCTCAGATTTTATGTGCACAAGAGCTCAACAAAGAACGAAATGTGGTTGCAAGTAGGATCGTAGTGTAGTCTAGTGAATGATTAGCCTGAGTAATTAGGGTTGATAATGAAGGAAGCATCTCCTTATATAGAAGACACTATATGAAATGGAGGGATAAGATTGAGAGGTGTAAAAGGAGGTCGGCTATGATTAGAGGGTAGGTAAAAGAAATAATAAAATAATGAGAGGGGTAGGTAGTGTATGAATTAAGAGATGAATGACATGTGTCATGTGTAGAAAAAGCTAATGAATTAATTAAATAAATAAAGATTTATTTAATTAATAGAAGAAGTGGGATCAATTAAATAAATAAAATATTTATTTAATTTAGGAAAAGGATAATTTAAATAAATAAATGTATTTATTTAAATGAGAAATAAGGCTAGAAGAGGATAAATGAATTAATTAAATAAATAAGGATTTATTTAATTAATAGAAGAATTAAGCTTAGATAATTAAATAAATAAAATATTTATTTAATTAGACATGACAATTTTAGGTGTCTACATTTCTCTTACCTGAATCACAAGAGGTTTGTTAAGTTTTGTAGACATGACTTATTTTCAATGCAATTTCATAGAAAAACAAGTTTTGCATTCTCTTACCTAAATCACGAGAGGTTTGCTATGTCTTATAGTCATCACTTTATGTAATTTTCTAATGCCATTATTGTTTGGCAATTATAAGGATTGGATCGATCACTTTCTTTAACTTCCCAAAAATAGTGTTTGTTGTATGTTGTGTCACAAGCACCAAAATGACTTTTTCACCATTCTACTATCTCGCTTGAATTTCTTATGATGTTACCTGCACATTAACTTATTTTAGCAATTTAACTCCGACCAATAAGATACACACTCTCCTATAAATGTTGAACATGTACCTCCAAGTTCATGTTGGCAAAGTGCACGCTTCACACGGGCTCCTACTCCATCATGCTCTCATTTTCCATGTCCACTCTCAAAAAAGTTCCACAAAAACTTTAGACCACGTTTAGCATGCTATTGTGACAACCAATTGAATGCTTTTGCAGATTTAAATTGTCTTGTGAAGTTAAAATAAAATATAATATTTATTAGTTTAGAAAACTTAATTATACTAGATAATTAAAAGACTTAAGTAAAACTTAATTATTCTTACCAGCACATCCATCAGACCAAATCCAATGTCGTGAAGCACTTATCCGACGATGTATGATATTTTCAAAAAAAAACTCAAAACAATGTGCTACATAACTCCTGTCGTGACAAGTATCACCATTGATATAAAAATGAACTTCCTTAATGATAATGCGTTCATATTCATCAAATTCTAGACCATCCACATAAAAATCTACATGTCTATACAAAACTTGTATGAAAATTGCAACCTGCTCAGAATGATAGTATTGACTTTGAATCTTTGTGTGAGGACTGAACATATAGTTCTCAAAGAAGTCTACTATGGAAAGAATATAACCTGGAGGAAAGCAATTTTTTGAGATACGAAACTATTTTACTTGTCATCTTGCACCATGACAGTGTAGGATATGTGGATATATCATGTTCTGAAATCTATACATGAACTCTTTGTAAGGCAATTCACTCTCTTTTAACACAATTTTTTTCAATTTAGATCCTGACTTTGTCTGGTATTTTTCATATTCAAATGTTTTCCATAGAACCTGCACTGAAAGATCAACATTGTCAATTTGTACAAATTTCTTCAAATATCCACAGTCACCACATGTATTTTTAATACATTGTACATTATATTCATCTAAACCTTCTAGTCTATCGCATAAAATAAACTTCACAAACTGTGTTATACTTGCAAGGATGAGTACATTTGGATTACTTTATGTTGTTGCCTTTTTATATGATTGGAGATGCAGCTGAAATTCAACATGATTTCGACAACAATAAGTTTCATGTACCTTATTGATATGCACAAAACATGGTTGCAATCTCTCAAACATTCTTTGACATATCTTGACATCTGGAAATTCTCGTTTGAATTCTTCAAACAATTCTCTCTATGTTGTGTCTATAATTTTTTTTGGATGTGCAATTTTTGTACCATCTTCATCTCTAATCTGTATAGTGTCTCTTCTATTGGAAGAAACACAAGAGTGACTGGTCCAGTATTCAATAACAAGTCTTCTTACATCTTTAGCAATTCTATCTTTTCAAGGAACCCTACAAATATTGACCCAATTCTTTTCAATATTCTCATCCAACCTATTTCTTTTCCTAATATATCTTTGGACAGTTCTTCTAGACACATTCAATAACTGATCAATTGCTTAAGTTTGTCTTCTCTATGATAGTTTCTTTCTAGAAATCACAGTCATTAATGCTCCCCGTGCAGCACTTAAATCAGTAGTTTGACTTGTGCTCTCGATACATTTCAAAGCTTCTTGCAAATTTTCAACCACTGTCTGATTTACTGATCCCTGTAATGATTTATTCTTGTTATCAACACCCAGCAACTCTAAAACGGGGGTCATTTATTTTCTCCTAAAAAACTTTGCAAATAATTGTGCTCTTCCAATTAGAGATTTATCTTGAAAATATTAGTCCCAAATTTTTTTGGAGTGTAATTTTAATGTGCTTTCTGGTACCATATCCTCAGCTGAAATCTCATTGAAGTGAGTGTCTTCATCCATCTTCATCAAATTGGTCATACCAAAGAAAACATTTCTGGATTGACTAGGATCAGTTACTTATCTTTCCTGAATCGAGACCACTTCATCGTCAATGGGAACTTGTTCTTGAGCAAGTGTTGTATCCCTTTTTTTCGTCTCTTTTATTTGATCATACTTTTGTAATCTAGTCATTTTATTATCCATTGGACAAACTGCTATTGAGAAGCAATCTGAATTTGCAAACCCCTAAATACACATGCACATATATGTCAAGTCAATTGCTTTAAATATAAGCATACACATATACACAATATATACACACATACATGCAGACACACATACATACATGCAGACACAGAAACCTACATGCAGATACATACATGCAGACACACACACATACATACATACATACACATATAATTTACACATACACATTCATACATACACATACACATACACACATACATACATACACATACACACATACACATGAACACACACATATATACACACATACATACACACATACATACATGCAAATATACATAAACATACACATATATATAGACGCACATACACACACATACATACATACCAATATACATAAAAATACACATACACATACATATACAGTATATACACATACATACACATACACACATACATACACATACATACACACATACACATACACATACACATACACATACACAAACATACATACAAACATACACACATACATACATACATACACATACATACACACATACACATTCACGCATGCATACACACAATACAGTCATACACACACATACACACATGCACACATACACATACATACATACACATACACACATACACATACATAGATACACATGCACACACACATACATACACACATGCACACATACACACACACACATACACACCCATACATGCACATATTCACACATGCATAGACACACATACACTCATACACACATTCACACATACATACACACATTGACACATACATACATACACATACATACATACATACATACATACACACATACACACACACACATACACTCATACATACACTCATACACTCACACATACATGCATACACATACACACATACACATACATAGATACACATGCACACACACATACCTACTTACATATGTGTGTGTGTATGTGTGTATGTGTGTATGTATGTGTGTATGTGTGTATGTATGTATGTATGTATGTGTGTATGTATGTATGTGTGTGTGTGTGTGTATGTATGTTTGTATGTATGTATGTATGTATGTATGTGTATGTATGTATGTATGTATGTATGTGTGTGTGTGTATGTATGTATATATATACCGACACACACACACACACACATATATATACACACACACATATACATATATACATATATATATAAACATGTATATATGTGTGTGTGTGTGTGTGTGTGTGTGTGTGTGTGTGTGTGTGTGTGTGTGTGTGTGTGTGTGTGTGTGTGTGTGTGTGTGTGTATGTAGTGAGATATATATTCATATACATATATAGCATGAGATATATGTGAAGACAATTAGAAACTAGAATCGCTATGAAAAAATGTTGTCTTCACATCAAGATATATTTAATCAACTAGAATTTTTTCATGATAATTAAATTATAGTGAGAATTTAATCAAGCATATATCTCACTATGCTAAGCAGCCAATGAAACAGTGATGAATGAGACACAACATATCACCATTTCACAAAATCCATATCCTATCAAATGAGGCATCCCTCAAAATAGCGACAAAAGGAATAAGGTTTGCAAGAGTATCATTATTTCGCAAAAACCTTGTTCCATCACATTGAGTGATCAATGAAAAAAAGATAAATGGAGCCAAGATAGTAAAGGAATCACAATATCATTAGGGAGGCTTAATAAAGGTATTATGATGTTGCGATATGGTGATAAATCAAGAAGCTATCATTGTTGAACACAAGATGCCATTGAGAGGGGGGTGAATCAGTGGTTTCCAAAATTTTCCCTTTTCTATTCTATGTGTGTATACCGGTTAACAAATCTAACATAAAGCACACATACCGGTTAGATGAGAGTATAACGCAAATGCAACTACACATAAAAGGGACATCTCATAACACCATATGTACGAGGAAAACCCAAGATGGGAAAAACCTCGTTAAGAAATGTTGCTGGAGACTACTGCTCCAATCTAGCCTCACAGTGAAACATTCGGTTACAACATTGTGGGCACCAACCCAAGGAGTACCACTCCTGCTTTAGGGCACCAACCCAAGGAGCACCAACCCCTGCACTGAGCTCCAACATAGTGATTATAAGATCATATGATGAATACAAAATTAGTTTCCTTGTTACAAAATAACTTTGTAACTCTCATGCAAGTCTCTCCACAAGATCTCCTCTCTCTGATTCTCTATCAGTTCTCTGCTCACCTTCTCACTACTGCAACCTTACCAGTTTAGCCTCTTCTCCTTCTCTGTTGGTTCTGCTCTCTGTCGATTCTCTTTTCTCTCTATCACATTGTTGCTATCCACCACCGATCTTCTTCACTAAGTCAGATGTCTACTATCTGATTACTACCGATTCACAGCTTACCGGTTCTTCACTGCAATCTACTGTGGCTCTTCTCTGTCAGTTTAGTCACCATCAGTGTACTCCTTTATTAGACTTAATGGTAGGCTACTGGTTGTCTCACTCTCGTCGATTGAACTCTTCAGACCGGTTCTCTTTCACATACTTAGTCTCTTCTCTAATTGACGTTGAGCACTTGACTAATTTTCTCTCTTCACTAGCCTCACTCTCTCAGGCAGCAACACTTTTTACATCTTTGATTTGCACTCTTATAACCAAACTTTCATGCCTAAACGTGAGTTCAAACTTTTACGTGCTAGGGTTTTTGCCATGCACTAAATCTGCATCATATCTCTTTTCTGATCATCGCACTAGTACATTTGGGCCTAATTTTTTATGGACAATTGTCGGTAGTCCGACGATAAAATGTTGGACTTTCAACAAATTTAACCATCACAAACTCGTCGTCGATCTTTTCGACGATGCCATTGGCGTTGGACTTCCAACAACTTTATGAACTCTTCCAACGACGACTATATTTGCTCCCCCAGCCAAAAAATTACACAGATTACCATCAAAATTCCGACGGATACCCTGTTTGCTCCTTGACGACAGTCCGACATGGAAGTGACATCAGATATACAGCATCCTTGTTAGATGTTCTTTAGTTGTCATCAGAATTCTGACAGTATCAGATACTGAGGGTCCGCCGGCTTTTCCATCAATGCATGAAAGCATTGAATGAGTTCTACTTTTAAAAATTATATAAAACATTTTTTATTTATTTGATTCAGTGTTATTTGCAAAAAAAGATTATCAATGATGTTTCCTTTCTCCAAGAATTGTCTAGGATCTTTTCGTCAGATAATATGTAACATCTAATGACTAAATCTTTTCTTTACAAATGCTTATTTTATTTTATTATCATCTAAGTGTGAATTATAATTTATATCTGTGTGGTAGCAGAAGATACAAGTTGAAGACTCGTGTGCGCATGTAAATTTCATAAAAGAAAGCAAGAAAGCATTATCTTGAATGACATGGAAAGAAGCTTACCAGCTTCCTAGAAGAGAGCAATTGGAGAAAAGCAGAGGACAGTGTTAAAGGGTGATAAATACATAAAGAGTATGCAATACAAACAAATAATATCTAGAGTGTGTGATGTGACATCTCTAATTTATGTCTGGAGGGACTAACTAGTTTTGGAGTTCCTGGGAAACCTATTGGGCCACGCTTGGAGGAAATCAATGTGTTCATGTGAGGACCACCTTTTTCTATTATGAGAATGATTCTTTTGCATCGAAGGATATTTGGAAGGCAATATCCGATAATTTCTATAGTGTGGAACCAGAGTTGGCAAACTCGAAGTACTATTCGGCTTCTAGAAGACCAAGAGGTTATGTACACAATCTCTCAATAAAAGGGTGATTCCCAAACCAAGTTCCATTCTTGGTACTTTTCAAGAATGTATTTCTATTTACTATCTTGCAGTTTCCCTCATGAATTTTCAATTATAGTGCAGAGTTCTTCACGAAGGACACCACCACATCGTCTACAGTCTAGCAATTCAATTTTTTTATTTGATCCCATGGAGGCTAATAGTCCTTTGTCTGAGAAAGTGCTTCCTCAATATTCATGGGGGGGAGAGGTAATGCTTGAAATTTCCCTTCTATTGTGAGATTGTGTACATAACCTCTTGGTCTTCTGGAAGCCGAAAAGTACTTCGAGTCTGCCAACTCTGGTTCCACACTATAGAAATTGTCGGATATTGCCTTCCAAATATCCTTCGATGAAAAAGCATCATTCTCATAATAGAAAAAAGGTGGCCCTTGCATGAACACATTGATTTCCTCCAAGCGTGGCCCAATAGGTTTCCCAAGAACTCCAAAACTAGTTAGTCCCTCCGGACATAAATTAGAGACGTCACATCACACACTCCAGACATTGTTTGTTTGTATTGCATACTCTCTATGTATTTATCACCCTTAAACACTTTCCTCTTCTTTTCTCCAATTTCTCTCTTCTAGGCAGTTGATGAGCTTGTTTCCATGTCATTCAAGATAATGCTTGCTTGCTTTATTTTATAAAATTTACATGCGCTCAAGTCTTCAACTTGTATCTTTCGCTTCCACACAGATATAAATTTTAATTCATGCTTAGATGATAATTAAATAAAATAAGCATTTGTAAAAAAAATATTTAGTCATTGGATGTTACATATTATCTGACGGAAAGATCCTAGATCCAATTCTTGGAGAAAGGAAACATCATTGATAAACTTTTTCTCAAATAACACTGAATCAAATAAATTACAAATGTTTCATGTAATTTTTAAAAGTAGAACTTGTGCAATGCTTTCATGCATTGACGGCAAAGCCATCTGACCCACAACATTATCCATAATAGAACAAATCACTATAATAGGCTATTATAAAGAATCTATAAAAAAATATGAAAGAACATTAAATTACCTCCAAAAATAGAGGAGATATTTAATAAAGATATCATCTTTTAAATTAAGAAATGGGTAGGAGATTAAGAATACAAACCTTCCATATTGCACACTTCAAGGTATATTCAAACCTATTTGACCTAGGAAAGCCCCCATCAACAAACCTATTTTTGTCATTTTGTGTGTAGGAAATTGATTCAGGAGTTACGTGTGAAGAATTTGGCAAAGTAAATGATGACAATCAAACTCAATTTTTTATGGCATGAAAAGAATAAGAGTAGGCCAGTTCCATACACCTTCCTTTACTATTTTAAAAATATCATCGACCAAAATATTATGCAGCAGTAGTATGGAGTGCATTTCATCTATTTTATGCCCAAATATTTCATCATACCACTTTCTTTTCAAAGGCGACTAATCGATTGCGTTGTTTGGGTAATGAATTCAAAATAGATACAGTTGCATACCATTTATCTGTCTTGAAAGCCTTTTATCCTCATGGCATTAAATTAAAGTTCTTTCTCTATTTTTTGGTGATCTCTGGAGAAGAGGTTGCTTTGCATCGACCTGGGATACATTTAACTTGTGTTGTATCTGCGGAAATATGTATCCTAGATTGATGTAATGCAACCTTTGTTCCACCAATACCAAATAGAAGAGAAAGTACTTTATTTTAAAGCCATCAGAATAAAATGCTTTCAAGACATATATTAGGTATAAAAGGAAGCCTACCCTATCATTTGAAGGGGTTTACCTACAATCCAAGTGATCTCTTAATTATTAAATCAATTCAATTCCAAGTGAACAAGCAATCAAGCATTCATCAAGAATTGAAGGAGAATTCAAGTTAAAGCACACCATTCTGCATGACATCCTACAACCTTGTGTGAGGATTCAAGAAATATTGATCAAGGTATCATGTTCAATTTTAAGCATTTTTAGATTAGATCTATCCTTTCCCTCAAAAGGAAAACATTATACTTCAAGGTTAATTCACAACCCGAGGTTTGACCTAGGAAAGCCCCCATCAACAAACCTATTTTTTGTCTTTTTTGTGTATGAAATTGATTCAGGGAATCAGGAGTTACATGTGAAGAATTTAGAAAAGTAAATGATGACAATCAAACTCAAATTTTGATGGCATAATAAGCATAAGCATTCATTTTGTCTACATCCGACAGGTGGAGGGTCTAGTCGATTTGCACCTCCTAGTCCCAACAATTCTAATTGAACACTCTGTCACGGGAGAAGAGATATGTCTTCTAGGTCTACTAAGGAGATGCTTACTATTAGTCATATGATAAGAGAAAATATAAGAAATGTGAATACTACTAGCTAACAAGTTGTGTAATGTTGGGTGATTCATGTTTCATCATGGATTTTATTGGCTAGCAAGTTGTGTTATGCTAGGTGATCCATGATAGAGAATATTAACAAACAAAACCATTTGTTCTCAAGGAAATCCAAAAACTCTACTACAAAATGGTTGTTCTAGTGACACAAAATGCAAACAACAATAATAACCAACACTTGCAGAGGTGTAAACAACAACAATGGTCACACTAGCATTAATCCATGCTATTTCAAGTAACAAATCTCAAAAAAAAAAAAAACCATGCCCTAGGGGGCGCTATGTACCACAACACTTCTAGTTTGAGGATATAACATAAATGAATTAACACGAGAAAAGAGGAGAGCTCATATGCCTCCCCTTAAGATGTCAAAATACCTCTAGGTTGATATCTTAAGGTAGATAGTGATCAAGGCTAATAAGCATCTTCAACACCAAGAAGATACCCTTAATAAATAGGAATGCTGGGATGAAAGATCCTTGTACATGCCTCATTGCTATAAGAAAGGAAGAGATAGTTGTAAAAGAGATATTATGGAAACATTAAACATAATTTAAATGAAGGCAACCAAAAGAATGTAGACAGATTAAAAAAACTCTATAGAGAAACTATTTTACATACCTCAAATAC
Source organism: Cryptomeria japonica (assembly GCF_030272615.1). Classification (NCBI taxonomy): domain Eukaryota; kingdom Viridiplantae; phylum Streptophyta; class Pinopsida; order Cupressales; family Cupressaceae; genus Cryptomeria; species Cryptomeria japonica. The sequence continues at coordinate 679,057,283 of NC_081415.1, read as the reverse complement.
AAGATTGTAGGGTGGAACAATAAAAAATGGCAAATCAAGGAAAGAATGAAAGATCCACACCAAATTCTTATACAATGCAGTCCAGTTGAAGGATTTTAATTCAACACAAGATAGTGAAGGGGTCATTATGATGATTTATTTGAAGGTTCATAAGTTAAAGGTAGTCACTAACATATAAAGAGTGAATAAATTGAAGAGCCCGATGAATTGTCAGTGTAGCATGAGGATGTATGATGTCAACAATAGAAAAATGATATTATGATGGTGGTGAAACTACAAAAAGTTTTGACCATATTTTTATTGAGCATGAAAGAAACCACCTTGAGCTCATGAATGATAGGCATCATGTTGTAGAGTATCAACCCTTATTGAACAAGGGTGTCATATTTTTGAGGCTCGATCAGTGCAAGGAGACATTTTATGTATATGAAGTGGTTTCAATTAGCCATTTTGTGTCCAAGCAAGGAGAGAATTTGATTCAGGACAATTCTATGTAAGAAAGGATATCAAGTTATAAAAGATAAAAATCAACAAAGGTAAAGTGGATCCTTAAAAAAGAGGAACATTTGAAAACTATTATTCTTGCTCCACAATGTAGAGACAAGAAGAACTAGGCTATTATGTTGCCTCCCAAGTATGATTGCACATGAAATTGTAGTACCATGAATGACAATGAGCCCCTAATAGGTAATTAAGCTACCAATGTCATATAGCAAGATAAAAACATAATTGGTTATAAATGTCATTTAGAAGGGATATGATGAGTGTATAACTCATTGTCGCCTATTATTTAAATGTTACTAGAACTACAATAAGTTGTTGAATTTTAAGAGTGGATCAAAAAAGTTGAAGCCATGGTTTTATGGCTCATTAGGATTTCCAAGAGGATTAGAGAAGTGTCTTATAAGTTGGAGCTACTAGTGAATAGTAAGGTGCATAATATTTTTCATGTATCTCGCCTCAAGAAAGTGTTGGAACACAATGTAGTTCCATCTTTTGAGTTACCATGATTGGGTGAGGAAGGGAAACATATTCTTATTCTCGAGGCTATGATTGATGTCAGGGAGAATACTCTTAGGAGGAGGACTATCAAAGAGTACTTAGTGAAGTGGAAGAACTTACCAGTTGAGGATGCTACTTGAGAGAGTGAGCAACCTTTGCAACATCCAAAGTTGAAATTGCTCGGAAAGAAGCAATTTTGGGGAGGAGGGATTTTTTTTTTTTAAAGCTAGTTGTGTCTCTAGCTAGCCATCTCATTGTTGAAGGTGAGTTTTGGGGAATTAAGAAACTGATTAGAGGTTCTTAGTCACTGGAGTATTGATGTAGAGCTCACAGGGAAGCACATCATTCACCATGACACAATGTCATTTCTTCAACTTTGTTTTGTAACAATACTCACCCTATTGGGTTCTCAAGAGGAACTATTCCAAAATCTTATCAAACTTAGGTTGTACTAACATCCACAAGGAAGAATGGATCCAATGACTAATCCTATTACTCATTGTCACCTATTATTTAAATGTTACTAGAACTACAATAAGTTGTTGAATTTTAATCTCCAAATCATGACATTCATTACTGGAATAGTTGATGATGCTTGAAAAAAGGATTGTCCTAATTTTGTTTATGGTTTTTTCTTCATATTTTCAAGGGGAGAGTAATAAAGTTGGCTTTAAGAAACTCATACAAAATTATCTCTTGTTGTGATATTAAAAGTTGTTGGAAAATTCATAGATATATTAAACAATGGGGGATGGGATGTCAACAAAGGAGGAGGATAGAAACCTAAATCGGTGTATATCACTTAACAAACCACCTGATACTTAATCGATGTGTCTGTCATATACAAGAAAACTGATACTAATCGGTATGTATTAGTTAAGCTCGATAACAATCAATGTTCACAGTTAATATATTAACCGATATTAATCGGAGTGCATTGCTTAAGCCCGATAACAATCAGTGTTCATAATTAATATGTTAACCGATATTAATCAGAGTGCATTGGTTTTAATGTAAACCAATACCACTCGGTATTCTATGCTATGAGATTTACAACCGATGATTATCGATAGTTAAGCATTGATTGAACTTTTCAAGTATGGTTGAATATATACAAATTTAAGAATGATCATCGATCAAACGAAGGAACAAAAACTTGAAGTCTTCATCATAGTTTATCAATAGGATAGATGATTGAATGAGAGACTTCATTTATCTCTCATTCAATCATTTATCTTACCGAGGCTATCATGCATTAATAGGCTAGAGAGACCTTATATCAAATTAAGAAAGGCATGAGAGTGATATATGTATTAGTGTAATTATTATACTTTTTGAATATTTATCCTTAGTTACATTCAGAATAAATTACGAGTTACATTCAATATAGGACCACAAGTTGCATCACCCTATCTACAAGTTACATTCAATATAGGACCACAACTTACATCACCCAATTAGGGTCACACCAAATTAAAAGTTATATTTATAGGGCATGTCCTATTCGAGCTAGCTACTATTTCAACACATTCTAACACATGTATCTATTTCTATGCAATAATTAGTAGTAGCTACATAGACTAACATGGTACATAAGTTCTTTTCTAATAGTGCCCTTCATATTCAATTATTTCAAGATTATTTAGTTGTATCTACCTTCTTAGGTTATGCAAATGGAGATTAGATTAGGTTATGTATCTACTTTCTTGCTCTGTAATTATCGTTGTGTTTAATAAATTTTTATCGCTTTGGTGAAAAAAAAGGAAGTTGATGATAAATATCTATGTTGTCTATTAGTTGATTCCCATGCCAAAACTTATCACACAAGCTGAAATATGATAATCTTGATTAAAAAATATCATACAGAAGAATAATGAGTTATGTCTTAAGTTTTATTGCATGGTGTTATGTGACATTGGATAAGTTCGCTACTGTTAATCATGAAAGATGATGGACTAATCATGGATGGTGCTGAAATTGTTATGACAAATCCATTGGAGTCATGGTTTACTCACAAGGTTGATCAATATGAAAATTCAAGCACCTTCTTGGGTTCCATAACAATTGCAGTTGTAGTCTACTTCACTCAAATGTACATGAAAATAAAAAGTGTTAAGATCAGAAAAAACCTCTCCCTCCATATCCACTTTGAGGTCAGCTCGGATGATCGCTATTGGTAAATGCCAATGCCCACCACTTGGGGGTGGGGGGTCGGGAATGTTGGGTTCGGACTCAGCAATTACCCCCAACAATGCTTCGATGACCAGCTTATTCATGATATATTATGCTGCTTCCTCTGCCCAGAAAAAATCGGTCGTGGCTTGGGTATGTCACTATATTATTGATGCAGAGGTAAGGGCTAAACAAAAGGAAATCATCACAAAAGGTTTTCTTTCATATAGGTTCATTATGAAGACCTTGGAACTATGAACACACACATCCTTCACATAATTTATGATAATACTTTGGACTACAACTTTCATATTCAAAGAGTCAACACATATAATGAAACCTTTGATTTAAACCAATAAAAAGTGAAATTTAAGGCTTGCTAGTCACAATAAACAGTCACGAACAGTCATTAATAACTATTTCCATACTCAAAATGAATCCAATCTCTCTGGTGAGGTTTTAGGTAACCTATCTATAGACATAATATAACATTTTCATGAAGATCCAATGGTGAAACTAAGAGTTATGGTCGTTATACCAAAACTGGAAATGTCTATGGACTGCAACTAGGACATCAAACTGTCTTTTTATCACACATGGTGTAAAGAACAATATTATGATTGTTTTCTTGGATTATTTGGGACCCCAAAACCATGAAAAACTTTCCACAATTACATGCATGAGATAAAAAATGCAAAAAGTTGAAGTTTAAAAGACTTTTCTTCTCACTGCTCTTGTTATCTCAGTCACAAGATTAATGACAGTCACTGTGAAAGGAACAACGAGATAATTTTGAAGAGTTAGCCATGTGAAAAATTGATGTATTAGGGTCCCTTATTACTCCTCAAAACATCACCAAGATCCAATACACTTAGATACATCCACCAACCTCCCATGCAAATAAAAACACTAAATCTATGTCTGATACATTGGCATATCAGACATTACTCAACTCAAATACCATAGCAAACCTTCACCATTTTCCCTGCACTTATAGAATAAGAATATATACATAAAAAAAGAAAACATATCCAGATTTCAGCTCAATCTACCATGGGAATAAAGAGTTCTACATTTTTTTAGATCCCAGGTTACCCTAGGTAGATTTTTAACCTTTATTCACAAAACCAACAATATCTTGGTCAAAAATAAATGAAATTTCATGAAACCAGTGGTATATGAAAGTAGATTCAAAGCTATTTCAATCCCAATCACTAAGAAATCATGGGAGTGAAGAAAAAATGATCCAAAAATGAGCTAGAAAAAACTGAAAATACTCAGAAAAGCAGGAAAAACCAAGAAAAATTGTATTGTAACTCACTCCAACTCCAAAAGTCCATACAATAGGGCCAAGATTGGCTTGAAAAAGGCCTTCAATCTTGGAATGTAACTGATGCATGCCCAATGTGTGTCTTTCCACCTTCCAACACATGTTGTTTTCCTAATTTTGACAACATTTTCAAATTATTATTATTATTTTTTTTGCAACTTTTCACATTTTTGCCAAAAGGTTTACAATTTGGGCATTTAATTAAAAATGGACTAAAATGGCCCTAAAATACCTTATTATAACAAAATAAACCAAAAATCCACAAAAATCCACATTTGGCTATATGAGGCCAATGAGGATAAATCAAGACTTAGGGTGTCCTGCACCATACTACCCTAGAAAAGGAACTCAAGTTCCACCTGAGTTGAGACCTACAATTATGTAACCATGCTTGATGATGTCCAACTTTGTCATCCAAGTAGCATCCTTCATTGGTAGCCCTTTCCACTTGACTAGGTACTGATAATAGGTCTTCCTTCTTGTCTTACTCAACTCCTTCTTGTCTAGAATGCATTCCAACTCCATTGGTTGGCTTGGTGGGAGATCTTTGACAAAATATTCATCTAATGGTATTGCTTCACCTGCAACCACAACCCCTTTAAAAAGGTAAAGGTCATAAACATTAAAAATAGGTGAGATAGCAACCCCAGGAGGGAGTTCTATCTCATAGGCATTTTCTCCAAATTTGTGAACCACTTTACATGGTCCAATTTTCTTCATTTGCAACTTAGTATACTATCCTTTTGGAAGCCTCTCCTTCCTCAAATGTTCCAACACAAGATCCCCAACCTTAAAGTGAAGTTCTCTCCTTTTCAAATCAGCATGTTGCTTATACTTCTCAATACTTTTCTGAAGGTTTTGTTTGACTTGTTGGTGGATTTCTTGCATAGACACAGCAAATTGTTCCCCTTCAGCACTTCTCCTTTCCATATTAGCAATATCTCTTAACTCAAATACACCTTTAGGTTGTAAACCATAAACAACTTCAAAAGGAGTCTTACCAATGCTTCCATTTATTGAATCATTATAAGCAAACTCAGCTTGTGGTAGAATCAAATCCCACTGTGTTGAATGTTCCTTTGTCAAACATCTCAATAGATTTCCAAGGCTCCTATTGACCACTTCTATTTGCCCATTTGTTTGAGGATGATAAGTTGAACTGAAACTCAAGTTAGTACCAAGTTTTCTCTACAATGTTCTCCAGAAATGACCAACACATTTACTATCCCTATCTGAAACAATATTCAAAGGTAAACCATGAATCCTTACCACCTCCTTGAAGAACAAACCAGCAATGTATGAGGCATCATTAGTGATTTTACATGGAATGAAGTGTGCCATCTTAGAAAATCTATCCACAACCACATAAATGGAATCAAATCCAATTGGTGTCCTAGGTAGACCAAGTACAAAATCCATGCTTATTAACTCCCATGGCCTACTAGGAACTAGTAAAGGTTGATAAAGTCCTGCATTAGTGTTAGTTCCCTTAGCTCTTTGACAAATAACACATCTTTCAACAAATTTTCTCACATCACTTTGCATCTTAGGCCAAAAGTAATACCTCCTTAGCTGCTCCAAGGTCTTATCTAGACCAAAATGACCTGCAAGACTACCACTGTGTTTCTCCTTAATCAAATTATCTCTCATAGAGCACTTATGTACACACAACTGAACTCCCTTGAACAATAAACCCTCTTGAATCAGAAAATCAGAATTATTACCTTGAAAAACTCCATTAGACTCTCTACAAGAAGCATAGATATCCTTAAAATCATCATCATTTTCATACATGCTTTTGAAAGAATCAATACCTACACTTTCTAACTTGATTTCTTGAATCATTATGGCCCTCCTACTCAATGTATCTGCCACTTTATTACACTGCCCCTTCTTATGCTTGATTGTAAATGTGAAGCTTTGTAGGTACTCCACCCACTTCATGTACCTATGGCTAAGCTTATCCTGGCTGTTCAAAAACTGTAAAGCATGATTGTCAGTATAAACAATGAACTCTCTAGGTAACAAGTAGTGTCTCCATTTCTTCAAAGCTTGAACCATGACATACATTTCTAAGTCATGGGATGAATATTTCTTCTTAGCCTCATTTATTTTCTCACTGAAAAAGGCAATAGGTATATTTTCTTGACTAAGGACAGCCCCTATAGCATGACTACTGGCATCACATTCAATAGTAAAAACCTTATTAAAATCAGGTAAAGCAAGTATAGGCTATTCTACTACCTTTCTCTTCAAAATCTGAAAGTTCTTTTCAGCTTCAGGAGTCCAAATAAACTTTTTCCTATTTTCACCCTTAATAGTTTCCAAAATAGGAGCACACACATGACTGAAACCTCTAATAAATTTTCTATAAAAGCTTGCCAATCCATGAAAACTTCTCACCTCAAAAACTGATTTAGGAGTAGGCCAAGTTAGAATAGCTTCCACCTTGCTGGGATCCATCTTCAAAGAACCATTAGTAACCACAAATCCAAGGTAAATCAACTCTTTCTTCATAAAATCACACTTTTTCAGATTTACCATCAATTTTTCTTCATTCAACCTTTTCAAAACTAAATCCAAATGATGTAAATGTTCTTCTCTACTTGAGCTATAAATCAAAATATCATCAAGATATACAACTACAAACCTTCCCATGAAAGGTTTCAATACCTCATTCATAAGCCTCATAAAAGTACTGGGAGCATTTGAAAGGCCAAAAGGCATTACCATCCATTTGTAGAGTCCTTCATTATTTTTGAAGGCAGTCTTCCATTCATCTCCACTTCTGATCCTGATTTGGTGCTAACCGCTCTTAAGGTCCATTTTGCTGAAATAAGTAGCTCCACTCAAGCAATCCATCAAATCTTCAATTCTTGGTATTGGGAACCTATATCTGATTGTGATCTTGTTGATGGCTCTAGAATCTGTACACATACTCCATCCACCATCTTTCATGGGTGCTAGAACAGCTGGTACTACACATGGACTAAGGCTATCCTTAATCAATCCCTTGTCAAGTAACTCCTTCACTTGCTTGTTGATTTCTTCATTCTGTTGTGGTGTCATTTTATATGTTGCTTTGTTTGGTAAATTGGCCCCTGGAATGAAGTCTATACAATGGTTGATGTCCCTCATTGGTTGAAGTGAACTTGGAAGTTCATCCACCACTATCTCCTTGTACTTGTTTAGCAATTTCTAAACCTCTTGAGGTACTTCTTCTACCTTATCTACTGCTGCTACTATTTTTGTTCTAATAAGAACAACAAACCCCAACTTTTCTTCTTTCATAGACTTTAGAAATTCCTTCTCTCCCACTAGCATCACACTACTACAAGTTTCTGAACTAGACTCTTCATCTTTGAGGGGTGTGAGGGTGAATGTTATTCCATCTTTCTCAATCACATAGGCGTTCTTTCTTCCATCATGCTTGGCAAACCTATCATACTACCATGGTCTACTAAGTAGAATATGACATACATCCATGGGGATGACGTCACACAAAACCTTGTCTTTGTACCCTCCAATGTGAAACTCTACCCAACATTGTTCATTGACTAAAACTTGCTGCCCTTTGTTCAACAAAGTAACTTTGTAAGGTGTTGTATGAGGTATTCTTTTCAAGTTGAGCTTTTCTACCATTTCCACTGAAACAAGATTGTCCGTACTGCCTGAATCTATCACAACTTTACAAAATTTTCCATGGCTCTTACAAGGATTTCTAAAGAGTGACTTTCTTTGAGGTGGTTCCTTCTCTATTGGCACTATAATCAATGTTATTCTCATCAAAAGTGACTCTCCAATTTTTGGTGCAACTTCTTGACTAGGTGAGGCTACACTCTCACTGTCTTCTACCTTTGCAATCTGATTTCTCCTCTCTCCAGCATATGATGTAGTAGCTTTATTTTCAGTACATTGCCATGCTTGATGGCCAGCAAACTTGTTACACTTATAACATTTTCCAGTAAATGTACTTGAACCTCCTCTTTGTCTTCCAAATCTTCCTCTAGAGTTGGGTCTTCTCCCCCTAAATCCTCCTCTTGAATCAAATTTGAATGATTCTTGGGACTCACTAGTCTCTCCTTGAGATCTCTGAGATTCTCCTCTTCTTGAGAAATTACCTCTACCTCTAAAATTACTTCTGCCCCTACCTCTACTTTTTCCCTTGTCTCCTTTTTAGTTTTTGTTCAGCCTTAAGTGCCAGTTGGAAACATTCTTCCACTATCTTTGGGTTTGTAAGGCTTCTCTCATCTTGAATGTTAAATCTCAACCCATTTAAGTATCTTTCTATCTTTTCAATTTCATCCTCTTCATGGTTTTCTCTTATGCTCAATTTATAGAACTCTTCAGTGTAAACCTTTACATCCGAATCTTTTTGTCTTAAGTTCTTAATTTTCTTGTACAGCTGAATTGTGTAATCTTCTGGTAAGAACTTAGCTTTTAGTTTTGCCACCATTCTGTCCCATGAGGTGATTATGGCTTTCCCATTCTTTCTTCTCTCACATTGGGTGTAATCCCACCATAAGGATGCATGACCTTTCAGTTTGGTCTTAGTTAGCTTTACTTTTTGTTCCTTAGGCACCTCCTCATACTCAAAATAGTTATCCATAGCACCAATCCAATCTAGGAGTTCTTCTCCATCTAAGCTTCCACCATACATTGGGAGATCTAACTTCACTTTGTGATTGTCCTCCTTAACAGCCTTCAGCATTCTAACCATTCTCTCTTCGTCTGGGTCTAATGCTTTTGGGGATTCAACTTCTTCTTCCCCTTCCTCTTTCCCATCTTCTTGGTCACTCACATCTCCTGTAACCAAGCCTCTTTTCTGACTGGTTTCAACTAAGGCTAATCTTGCTTGGAGTCTCTCTGTTAACTCTCTCAATTCTTTGATCTCCTTGTTTTTCTTATCCTCTAACTCACTCACTTTTCTTGCTACTATTTTCTTGGGAGGCATCTTGTTTTTGTGTTAATTCTCTCAACTCTTTTGCCTGATCACTCCTATGCTTTGATACCAAATGATGCAGAGGTAAGGGCTAAACAAAAGGAAATCATCACAAAAGGTTTTCTTTCATATAGGTTCATTATGAAGACCTTGGAACTATGAACACACACATCCTTCACACAATGCATGATAATACTTTGGACTACAACTTTCATATTCAAAGACTCAACACATATAATGAAACCATTGATTTAAACCAATAAAAACTGAAATTTAAGTCTTGTTGGTCACAATAAACAGTCACGAATAGTCATTAATAACTCTTTCCATACTCAAAATGAATCCAATTGCTCCAGTGATATTTTAGGTAACCTAGCTATAGACATAATATAAACTTTTCATGAAGATCCAACGGTGAAACTAAGAGTTATGGCCATTCTACCAAAACTGGAAATGTCTATGGACTGCAACTAGGACAATAGACTATCTTTTTATCACACATGGTGTAAAGAACAATATTATGATTGCTGTATTGGATTATTTGGGACCCCAACACCATGAAAAAATTTCAACAATTACATGCATGAGATAAAAAATGCAAAAAGTTGAAGTTTAAAAGACTTTTCTTCTCACTACTCTTGTTATCTCAGTCACAAGATTAATGACAGTCACTGTGAAAGGAACAACAAGATAATTTTGAAGAGTTAGCCACATGAAAAATTGATGTCTTAGGGTCCCTTATTACTCCTTAAAACATCACCAAGATCCAATACACTTAGATACGTCCACCAACCTCCCATGCAAATAAAAACACTAAATATCTATCTGATACATTGGGATATCAGACATTACTCAACTCAAATACCATAGCAAACCTTCACCATTTTCCCTGCACTTATAGAATAAGAATATATACATAAAAATAGCAAACATATCCAAATTTTAGTTCAATCTACCACGGGAATAAAGAGTTCTACATTTTTTTAGATCCCGGGTTACCCTAGGTAGATTTTTAACCTTTATTCACAAAACCAACAATATCTTGGTCAAAAATAAATGAAATTTCATGAAACCAGTAGCATATGAAAGTATATTCAAAGCCATTTCAATCCCAATCACTAAGAAATCATGGGAGTGAAGAAAAAATAATCCAAAAATGAGCTAGAACGGACTGAAAACACTCAGAAAAGCGGGAAAAACCAAGAAAAATTGTATTGTAACTCACTCCAACTCCAAAAGTCCATACAATAGGGCCAAGATTGGCTTGAAAAAGGCCTTCAATCTTGAAATGTAACTAATGCATGCCCAATGTGTGTCTTTCCACCTTCCAACACATGTTTTTTTTCCTAATTTTGACAACATTTTCAAATTATTATTTTTATTTTTTTGCAACTTTTCACATTTTTGCCAAAAGGCTTACAATTTGGGCATTTAATTAAAAATGGACTAAAATGGCCCTAAAATACCTTATTATAACAAAATAAACCAAAAATCCACATTTGGCTATATGAGGCCAATGAGGATAAATCAAGACCTAGGGTGTCCTGCACCAATTATTCCTTCCATGGCCACGAAGTGGGGGGCCTTCAATCCTTGTTCAAGTTTCTTTCATGGCCGAGTGAAAGATTGAACAAAAACTAGTTCCTTCCGCGGCGCTTTGTTCCAGTTCCTGTAGGAAAATTCCACCATAAAATCGAACAAAAACCAGTTAACCGCTTGACCATGAGTGGTTCCCACCTAAAAAGCTATGACTAGGAACAAGCAATGAGTAGTGGTGGAGGCAATGCTAGGGGATTCTAGCAAAAAGAAGTGGAACTATGGGGGGGAATATGCTGCTGGGGCGGCAATGAGAGAATGGGAAGAGGCCGTGGAAATCAATTGAAATGTCTTGGTCTTTTTTTTTTTTTAAGTAATGCCCATTGTCATTGGAATTTCGATGAACACGGGCATTTTTTGTAAAAAAACACAAACATCATTGCCAATTCCTTCTCTACTACAAACATATATTGAATGATCGTCGAAATTCCAACGAATGCGGGCAATGTTTCAAAAAAAAATCAAATTTGTTCACAATATACCTTCTCTGTTAGAAACCATCGTCGGAATTTTAGGGCAAATGTATTAGTCTCGTGACATATCATATCCTTGACTAATGATCAACACCCCATCAATGAGCATCGCCATTCTATTTACCTTGAAATTCATGTCTTCTATCTTTAGTCGTCTGTAAGATAATTTTCGGCCTTGTGTCTAGTCAATCATGTGCATGGTGCAGTTTCCTTCATCCACTTCGATCTGCTAGATTAGTTTGTCCTGGATCTTTGTTGTTTCCTTAATCTTGAGCCACAATCTTCTGGCATCCTTGCTCGAGCTTCGCAATTGCCATTTAATGTTGGACCAACTACCAACAACCTCATCGACACACCACACCGACATGTGCATGCATTCCACTTCACTTTCACATGGCACCCTTGTCAGCATCCACCTTGGCTCACTATGTTGGCCCGACTTGGTCACCGACCAATAGCACGCAACCGGGTCCATCTATCGGTTCACAAACCCTACCAGTTGTATCCTAACCGGTTTGTCTTCAACCTTGCACTTTTCTTCTCTTCCAATGGAACACCTAAACTGGTCAGCACACTTTCCAACCTACCTCATACACATCTTCAATAGATGGGAGCCTTCTGCATCTTGTCAACTTTACCGGTGGACATACTTATTGGCAACCACCTTGAAGACACCAAGTCATCAACCTTCAACAAACTTCATCTTCACTCCGGAAACACCCTCTATCTACATTTGTTCACCATTTCCTTTATCTTCATCATCTTGGACTTCATCTCAACTGGTTTGTCAACATGACAAACCCATCACTCCTTTACTCTTCCTTCTTTGTCCTGGTAGCTCAACATGCCTACCTAGCTAATCCGGTGCATATCTCTGATTTCATGCACCTAAGGAAACTTAGTATTTCACATGTTGATCTATTCAATCACCTATCTTTAATTCTTCTATCTTATCTCAGAGAGATATGTTGAATTCCATGCACATTGGGAGATAAGTTCAGTATTACCACTTACTGGAGGGGGAGGATCCTTGTCATCTCATTCTACTTTTGTCATTGCACTGACATGTCTTAGCTAGCATTGGTCATATACATCTTCAATCAGACACACATGATCTGATTGAACACACTCACTGTCAGACTTCTCTTAATTTGGTGGGAGTCCTGCAGATTGACATCCAACAGCATACCGGTGGCCAACACATACTTCCCCTCCATTGTTGATGTGATTTTTGTAACATTTTGTATCTTCATCATAATCAACATCCCAGCATCTTGCTCTCTTGCAAATGTCATCATTTTGCCTCTTCATCAATTTTGATGCCATGTTTTCATACCGGATTCATACATTGCCTGTTTGCATCACTATACCTTCTTCAACCATAAACATGTCACTTCACTGGTGGTCACTTCATGCATACCAGTTGACATCAATGACTGCATATCAACTATTCTCACATACCATTTGTCCTACTATACCGGTAACAAGCTATATCGGTTGACATCAATGACAACACAATGCCAAGAATAGCCACATCATCGAACGAAGATAGATAATGAAAAATAAAGTTGTGATATAGCGATGATGGTTACACTATATATCGACATATCATTGGGAGCTAAAATAAAGGGGAAAAGGGTGTTGTGATATAGCGATAAATGTTGTCGCTATTTCGCAACGGTGAAATAAAATTAATAAGACAGGTTTGCAACACTACGAAAAGGATGAGGCAAGTTGAGAATGACATCATCTTGTCATAAATCAAAATTTTGAAAAGGGTGGCGGATGGCACGCACAAATTAAATGCAGAAAAGAATTCAAGATTCACCATTAATAATTGATTTTTTGCTCAATTTTTTTCATTTCAAGCTGAATAATTTCACAAGGTGATCTCCATGACAAGGAAAAACAAGCCAAAATTACTTGCGACAACTACAAGTAAGTACTCCATTACTTCTCCAGCTACAAAAATTGTACAGGAATCATTTGAATTTCTAGCAAGAAGTATAAGATAAAAAATGCCTAGAAAGAAGGAAGAACCTCGAGAAAGTGAAAGTTCAAGAGGAGGAGAAAGGTTTGAGAAAAAACCTAGGACCTACCAAGAGGCCCATGCAAAAATCATTATTAGATGCATTACCTGGGTCAGAAAATACCAAAGAAAAAAATGTATTTAAAGATAAGTTGGAGGGTTGTAGGGATGCCATAATTCCTATATTAGGGAGGGATTTATTTTGGTATTTCTATAAAAATGGAGATGGAAAGGTCCCTATGTCGAACCCTTGAACCCTAGATGTTACAAAGTTAGTAGTGCCTAACATCTTCATCGATGTTGAATTAATTCAATTGTTAGCAAATAATTATCACCCTATAACCAGATTCATCAGAATGCCTAGTGGAAATCCTTTGCTAGTAATCACAAAATCAACCATTACAGATTGTTTCATGTTAAATAATTAGGCCCTAACCGAGGTTGACCTTGAACATTTTGAAATGGATTATAATAGATTTCACAAAACATTCAAGAACGAGGAGCTCCCATATTACAAAAGGAGGGGTATAAATAATAAGCCCTTGATTACAAGTAGTGAGCCCTTCCCTATTGATGATTTTCATGAATATTTTCAAAGAACTTACTTCGCTCTATGTCAAATATTGAGGGAAGATGCTAAAGTAAGGATGCCAACTGTATCACTAATGTATATGGCTATGAGAATTCAAAATTTAGAAGTGAACTTAGAATTTGACTTTGCATCTAAAATAGAAAGGAGAATTCATGATCAACTGGTGGCTTCGAAGGAGAATAAAAGTTGTGACTTCTGCCACTATTCCTTACTATGTTGTTTAATCCTATATCAGAATAGGAAGGCTTTCACCCAGTGGCTAAAATTAGGAAAGGTGGATGAAAATGGCAACAGGTTACCGATGTAATTGTGGTGCTACTTGTGCGATAAAATGTGCAAGGACAGTGATTACAAAGTTTTCCCCGATTCATTTGTCATTATGATTTTTGGTTCCCTCAACTATTAGGTTGAAATATTGTCACTAGATCTAAGGAGTGTATTAAGGCTATTGGTCTATGATCCTGAAAAGGGTCATACTCATAATTTTTTTTATTGGTTCTACATGGGAGAGCATACCATTATCAAAGTGTATGGATGCCCACATACTCTTCACTTGTTACCCCTGTTTGTGTCAGACAAACTTGCCATTTTAGAGTTTATGTGGCAAATGCTATGGCTTGAAAAAGAATTGAATGAGAGAAGGAAGAAAAGGACATTCTTTCCCCATTGTACTACATGTGCAGATTTTTATATCAGGTCAAATATGTTAGAAAAATTACAGGATTATTTGAAGACCAATTACTCTCTGAAATATGGCAAGGATAGAGTATGCGATCCTAAATATGATATTGGTTCCTTTATTAAAATAGTTTCACATGAGGCACTAATACAAGAATATTTGATTAGGAATTGTATATCTTATCAAGACATCATGTAGAGAAGAAAAAAATGACATGTCTTGATGAAGTAGGAAGAAGGAAAGAAGTTTAAGGACCCTGCCTTCATTAGATTTTTTAATGAAGAAGATGATGAATTGAAAAGAATTAATTTGTGTTTAGACAACTTTGAAAGAATTTATGGGAAATCAACAAGTGGTGAATCTCCACCAAAAAAGGCGACAATTCCAAAGAAATCCCAAGGGGTTTTTATCCATGATGTGTCTGATGATGAATCTGTACAGGAGACTTCACCTACTTGTCCCCCAGCCAAAAAACAAAAGTAGATAACATGGATCCCCTTGTGCCATATGAAGAATAAAAAGGAGAAGGAGACATTGATGAGGCCACCAATGCACTAAGGGTTCTAAAGGGGGATGAAGGAGTGGAACAATCGCATATGGCTCAACCTAGATATGAAGAGGAGACACATGGCTATGAAGCTCAGATGGAATAAGGGGCAAAGCCAACAAACCATGTTGATGAGAAGGTGGCCATGTCAATGAGGTTTATAGAGGATGATGAATTCATCTATACTCCAAAGTTCAAAGATTTTAGATGAAAATAAAAATGAAGGAGTTTGAGGAGAGAAAATAGATGAACCTCATGGGAGTGGATGAATCTAGGCATGAGGAGGTTATTGCTCAAACCTTTAAACAAATAAAATTTGATGATATACATGTCACTCTAGCAGAAGCAAGGGAAATAATCCTAAAAAGTAATATGTTGATTATCCCAAGGTTGACCCTAAAATGAATGTTTCTATTAGACCAAGTAAGGCCACAAGAGGACCCCATGCTGGTAGTAGAGTTTGACTCTGAAGAGGGGGTAAGTGGTACAGGATATAATCCAAAGGCTAAAATACTAGCTGCCTAGGTGAACCGCAAGAGCACTAGCAAACTAAAGCTAGTAGATATGGTAAAAGAAAAAAAAGGGACAACAATCCTAAAAACCATGAAGGATACCTCCCCATTTGAGGCAGCCACACTAATTATACATTGTCCCATGTTCACCGAAGATGTAGTAAAACATATGCAACAAAGAATAGTTGAGCTTGAAAAGGGACCTATGGAGATGAATGATGAAATAAATAGGTTGTGTATTAAAAATGCTACATTGAAGGATGGGGAAAAGGAACAACTTGATAACTAGAATAAATTCATCATCCTGCATAAGCGCACTCCCCCAAATCCAATAGACAGTACTGAAGATAATAAATTAAGGGGTGAAGAATAGAAAAATATGAAAAAGAAATCAAAGAATTAAGAGCAGCCAATGAAGAAGCCCTGCAAAGAATGCCACATCAAATCCTCAACACTTGTGAGCAAATATTGGCCCATAGGGTAAAATTCATTATTGACAAATTGGATGAGGTGTACAAAGTCTATGAGTCCCTATTGAAAATGCTAGATATGTTTAAAGAAAACAAATCTAAATTGGAATCCTTGGCAAAAAGATGGCAACCAGTATACCACACTTTAGTCACCTTGTGCAAAGTAATGCATAGAAATCCTAATGCTCCCCCAGCAATAAAGGAGACTAAAAAGACAACAAGTGCAATCATTGAAGAGTTCAAGTATGTTACCAGTGAAGAACAAAAGGTGAGAGCCAAGATTGACTCTTTTCATACATTTCAACACTAGATCATACCACAGATCACTGATAGAGATAAGAATATGAAGGATTTCAATGATTGGAAAATTTATTTTGGTCAAATGGTACCAAAAATTATCACACATATGAAGGAAGAAAAGGATATGAGTATTCAAAGTTTCAATTTATTCCAGGATAGGATTGTCGCATTCAATGTTGGTTATGCAAAGTTTGTTATATAAGTGAGGATAGTGACAGACAAAAAATGGAGAGATCACCTTCTGAACATGTCTGTCATCCAAAACTACAAGTGGCCTAGTGACTACAAGGTGTACCAATGGGAGGCAACATATTTGAAGGTTGTGGGAGATTAGGTGCTCAGAAAGTCAATCGGTGGATGTGGGGCATGCCTAACTAAAAGTAGAACCTTTCCAAACCCAATGGTCACAGGTTGCTACTCATAGTATCATGATAACGGTCTTTCTCGCATTCACTATCTATTCTCACATTTCATTATCACGATCTATTTCATATTTTTTATAAAAGCTTTGTCAAAAAAATTGTAATACTCTAATCAAGTTTTCTTTTAATCAAGCATTTATGTATTCAGTTGTGAAAATTTTCTATGTAATGGTCTAAAGCTTGTTGCTTCTCTGAATTTTGTTATATAAGGGAGAAACTTGGACCGATATAAAGGAGATAGAATATAGGACAAATAAAAAATACTGGCAAAAAGTTTTTACTTCTTTGCAGTGGCCAAATATAATAGAAGAATCCAAGTTTCCTATGCTTAGTTATTTGTTGATTGTTAAAGATAAAATATTGTGTGGTTGTCTCCAATCTAACTCTTTTATTTGTTTAACTCGGAATATCAAGGATATTTTTTATTTGTCAAAGCAGCTTTCTTTGTTTTGTGTGATTTGGTTGATTGGTTTTTGCAAGACAAAATTAAATTCCATTTGATTGAATTACAATAGTTTGGAAGGTAATTTAATTGGATTAACAAGAAGAACCAAATAAATATTACACTCTTGCATGTTTATATAAAATATAAACACATCTGAATGCCAAGTAACTCAAATTATAATTAGGAATTGGATGTATGTGACTCTCTAGCCCTGAAAGATGCACTGATCATAATCATATAAAATAATTTTTTGGGGAGATTCAGTTTTCTTTATTTATTCCAAAAAAATAAGTAGGAATAATAATACCCACCAAGGTTTTGCAGAGCCTAAAAAATAGAAGATATCTTCTTTTTGAAGATTCTAGTTCATTGGCCAAGTCAATTGCACAACCTGAACATAAAACATGGCACATTCTTAGGGTTTTGTAATCTATTGATTTGCGAACCAACATGTACTACATAAATTTATGCAAAAAATAGACCAAATTTTATCCTAATTAATCTATTCATCTTAAATCTAAGATAGAATGCTATTTTAAGAATTAAAAGATTTTAAGCTTAAATATAAAGTTAGGAAATAAAATGTATTTAAATTAATTTAGATATTTAAGTGAAAAATAAATCAACTAATGATTAAATTTTAAATTATTTTATGAATTGAGATTAAAAAAAAAAAGATATTGAGATAAATAAATAAATATGAGAGAAATTAAGGTTACCTAAAAATTGGATCAAATATTGATATTGACTATTGTGATGGTGTGACTTGATAGTTGAAATCTAAATTAGATCAAAAGCTAATGATGTTCATAGAATCTAATATTTCAAGAGTATGAGACAAGATTGTGCCCACCATTTGGTCAAACTAGTGTGGTTCTATCTTGAGTGATATAATTTCATCCATTAAAAAAAATGTCATTTAGTACCTATAAGAATGTTTGTCTATGTGTATTTTTGCATTAAAGAATTATATGATTATAAAATATTTTTATCATAATTAGAACAAAATCAAAATAGAAAAAAATATTAAATCAATAAATTTTGTAATGTATATAATGAATAGACTATTCTCTCTACAAAACAATATCTCTATAAAGTAAAATAAAACTTGTTTAGCAAAGCTGATCATGGCCTCTCTTCTCTAAATGTTGTGTTACTCTCCACCTACAGAAAGAAATTCTAGGTGGCTTGTCGAGGATGCTTCTAGTTGGTTTAATCCCAACAAATTTTCTCAATTAACTCTTGTCATTTCATTCCCCTCAAAACCTGTTTTTGCTTAATCAAAAACTCTTGTGATTTCATTGCTCATGTTACTGAAGAAGAAGATGAAGACAAAGATAGTGATGGTTGGGGCGCTTTGATGGACACTCCAGACCCCATTGACCCCATTGGTGTATGAGTTAAAACATATGATAGGATCCTCCTCCTCCCTCTTCTGCTACCACGCTCATTAGCTAATGATTCTATTTATGTTTTTATGCTCTAGATATTTGTCCCTATAATTTCTAAAAATGAGACTATTTTCACTTCTTCTTTTTTTTAATATATGTATCACTATTTTATAAATACATTCATTCAGCTAAAGTGATCTGTGGTGGCTATTTTTTAAAAGACTCTTAACTTTGATCAGTAATGGGCATCCAGTTCTCCATTTACTTAAAAAATTCGCACTAGTGCAGTACAAAGTGTGGAGATTTCAGAAGAAGAATAATTACCCCTTGAATTTATCTGTATCAGAGCCCATATATATAGATAGCATCAATTCTAGATAAGTACGTAAGTTGACCAGGAAAAAGTCTCTTTTAACTTTAAAAGTTCTGAGCATCGAGTTCTTCATTCACTCAAGAAATTCTCACGAAGATGATATAGTGCAATACAAAGTATGGAGGTTTTTGAAGAATAATAGTTATCCTTCAACTATAAACATGAATATTGAAACAGTAAAGATTTATATTCACAGCAGATGCCATGGAATTTTCTTTACTTATCATTAATAACTGAAAATCTGAGTAGCTTTTGAGTAGCTTTTGGTCCTTTCAATTTTGTAAAATAGTTGTGTCCATGTAATCAAATGGAGAAAACAAAGTCCTATTATATTATACACACATATTTTTATAAGTTTATAATATTGAAATATCACATATATTCTATGGTTTTGTTATTATATTATAGTGTGTTAATAAGAAATAAAAAAGTGATATATATATTATAAATTGTAAGTGTTAATATAAATAAGTAAATTAATAATTATAATATGTCAATCATATGAATATAATACAAAATTTATAATTAAGTATAAATGTATATAATTCTATTAAGAGCTATAATTTATAATGATAGTAAGGGGTAGTGTATTTTAGTCGAGGTATAACTTATAATGATAATAAAGGGTGGAATGTAATATAATTAGCATAATTTAATAATATGATAAAAAAAAGTTGATAAAAAAACATTTGATAAAATTTAAGTAGGCTAATCAATGATGGTCAAGGGCAACACAATGCCAATCGAAGAAATGGTGGAGCACCATTGAGATAGTAGTTAATTCGGATGCAAGTTATTGGAAGGATGGTTGAACAATTGAAAGACCAAGCTAGTAGGAGAGAGTGTGGACTAGAAGGTTCCTTATGAGGTATAAAGGAGAGTCAATAGAGTTGAACAATCAAAGAGGTGATGATATACTAGGAAAAGTGTGTGGCAGATTTCCACATGGAAGTGAACATTAAAGTAGGAGCTAAGAAGCTCATGTAGTTGAGAGAGTAATAGGCATAGTCCCCTATGAGTGTAACCTAATGTAGTACTTCCAAGTTAATAATAACAAAAAATGATGAATGTTAAAGCTATTGAGATTTTGGTCTTATATATATATATCAAATGTGTGCTTACATGAGTGAATGTGGCTATGTGTCCATGGACTATGAGAATGGCATTCCCTAATCAAGACCCTTACTCTTATTGTCAACATCATGTTTTTGGTACTAGAGCAAGTTTTTCTAACCTATAGAGTTGTAGGATGACAAAAAGACTCCCCTTAGTCTTAGTTTAAGATTGATGGCCAAATATTTTCTATCAAGTTCATAGTCATGAGTGTGGGTAGAAGACAATGTAGACATATTCTAATAGTAGGGTGGTTGGATAGAAGGCATAGGTGTAGAGAAAGGGAGAATGAGAACATCAAAAGTATGATTGGTCTAGGGTTCTATTAATATACCAGTGGATGACATAAAGGGAAAGATGAGCTATCACATAAAAGAACATTAAAAACACAATTTTAAAGGGTTTTGTAATGGTTAAGATATTGGGTTCCAAAATGATATTTTGAAATCCAATGAAATGTAGAAATAAACGAAAGTAAAGCTAAGAAGGAGGGGGATTTTAAGGGAGGAAAGATAGCTAGCAACAAGATCAAAAAGCTACCAAAACATTGTTATAATTTTAATAAGGAAATCAGTGTGGGCATAGACTAATAGGGTGCTAATCAAATAAATGGTAGAGCACCATACATATAACAACAAACTAGGATACAAGTTGTTAGGAGGACAAACTAACAAATTAAGAGAGAGAAATAGTAGGGAAAGGCAGAGATTAGGAGGGTCATCAAGAGGTACAAAGGAAGGTGAGAGGGGTTGGATTTTCAAGAATCTTATGCAAAAATATGTGAATGGTAAGCTAGATGGTCACCTATGAGTGTAACAAAGAGTAGGATCCAAGTATCTTTTATGGGAGATCTAGCACATAACCCCATGCAAATGTAATTGAATATAATCCTTCAAATATAACAATAATAATAATAAAAATGATAAATGTTAAATCCATTATTTTTATAATCTTATATACCACCAATGTGTTCTTATGAGTGAGTTGAGATATGTGTCCATAGGCAACAAAAATGGGCATACCTTAACAATGATCTATAATCTCAATATTTGAATTTATAAACAGAAAATTAAGAGTAATGAAGAAATAAAAAGAATAATACAAAAAGAAACAAAAAATGGTAAAAAGGACTAAGGGTAAAATTTCAAAGTTCTATCACACTTTTATACAGGAAAGTGGCATATATATGTTTTGAATTTCAAAATGATGTAAACTATAATGAAACTTAGATTTTTTTTTGTGTATTTTATGTTTGTACTTTTAGAAAATTTAAAAATTATTAGAATGTAATTTTTTTGTAAAATTTATGGTACAATTTAGTTGCTAATTAAATGTTAAAAAATGAGGTTGTGGGATGTCACTCTTTATAAAAATATTTTCTTTTATTTTCATTAAAATTCTTTTTTGTATTTATAACTTGAAAATTTTGTGTATCCATGCAATTAATTTTTTTCTCATTTCAATAAAATATATTTTTCATAAATCTTAAAATTTGTGTTAAAACATATATGTACACACACACACATCTCAACATAGAATTTCTTCTCTAGCACATCATTTTTTAAATAAACTTTACTTCTTTTTTATAATACAATCAACCTTATCTTTTATTGTTGATTGCCTATTTTATATGTATGTGTGAGCAATAATTAAAATGTCAAAAAAAATGTTACTTTTTGAAATTACACTTGTAAATCTACAAAAGGATATGTGTGTTATTTACACAAGTTGAAGTTGTGATAACATCAATTTTTAGAGTAATTTGTTTGCTAAATTGATCCCAAATTAATGCTAATTATATATACAATAGTTCTAATTGAAAAAGTTGTTGCTTCAATTAATTTAGCTAAAGTGAATCTATCAGACCATATGTCAAGACTAAAATTGACTTTTAATTGAAACTAGTTGAATGTATAAATTATACTTATAAATTGATCTCAAATAAAACATAACTTTCAATTTGACCCATAAAATTAATAAATAAGAACAATTAAAATAAAATTACTGGGGATTACCCCACAACACAGCGGTTAGTTGCAAGCCTCCTACATGGGAGGTCTTGGGTTCGAATCTACTCAACTGGTTCTTAGCTCCAAAGAAAAGCTAAAAATACCGCTTTGGCTATGACTTATCAAAACAAATTACTAAATTTCAATTATACCTATGACTTTATTTATAAAATTGTAACAAAATGGAAAAATAGATCTTCAAGCAAAAGGCTTCCTGAAACACTTTTATATTTATTTTCCATGAAAACTATTTTACCAAAACCTTGAAGCAACACAAATCACATGCAAATTTCAAGAAATATTTGTTTCCTATAAAAAACTTTTGATTTGTTGTAATCCACATGGAGTACATTATATGGAAATTTAAGTCAATTGACATGCCACACATACATGGAAGTTCCAAATTTGGAATCATTAAAATAATGATCTATGGCTCATGTTAAATGGAGTCTTTTTGTGGGGAAGAGAGATGAGTTTTGAAATTTTCAGAGTTTAAATGGCATTTGTTATTGTAGATAGTTCCTTCCTTTAGGAAATTTGAAAGAAGAGTTGTATTAGCTTAACTAGTAATAATAATATTGTTAAACATATGGGGTTATTAGAATCAGGGATCACTAAGGGGGGGGGGGGAATGAATCAGTGATCTGCCAAAAATCAAATCCACAAACTTATTCTTTATCCACCAGTTAGAAATGCATAACACAAAATAACATAAACAAGCAATAAATAAACCATAGATCCACAACATCAAAAATTTTACGTGGAAACTCGGAAAAGAAAAACCACGGTGGGGTTGGAACCCACAATATTCATATACTATGGCTAGGAGTACATAAATATTACATATATGGGGAATGCACTTGCATTCAAGCTCACTACCTAGAGCTCATTGCTCAGTTACAATGACCTGGAAGGCTACAACCCTCAAGAAAGTCTCATTGACTTACAATTTGATTACAATGAGAAAATGCAATAAAATGAACTCTGAAGTAGCATTTGGCAATGCATGATTGAGTTATGATTAGGCACTAGATCTTTGGTTGTCATTGCTCTATAAATACTTTGTTTCTGTCTCAGTCAGCTACCGGATTATCTGTGAACCAAATGCGCATGTGAAACTACGCTTAATTGCACCAAAACAGATCACCACACTTATATTACATCAACAAAAAATCACCAATGCGATCTAATATATCCAGTCTTTAAAAAAATAATCTCCTTCAAGTCGGCTTCAAGAAGTGTAACATGTAGCTTCAAGTCGGGTTCAATATTTAACAAAACATAGCACCGGACCAAAAGAGTATGATCACACACTTCCTAAGGATCTTCCCATTCATAGAGAACACAAATTCAAACACCAAAATCACTACAATCATCGAAAATCTTTCCAGACAAAAACACTACTAAGATAGCCTCAAATTACCAGTTAACTCCTGCTTCTAGATAAGAGAAATCACAA